>NC_056748.1:325943664-326021164 GCF_019279795.1 Protopterus annectens
TTTTTCCTCAGATTTCTGATTCAGATTCACAGGAGAGTATGGTATCATACTCTCTCTGTTTCTGAGACACTTTCCAGAATGTCTCATTGTTTTCAGAGGGAGGACACAAGTTTCTCATTCTGTCAGAAATTGCTATGAGCTGTTAAAATTGAAATTTCAGAACCTTCATCCACCCCCACCTCCTGTGCTGTGAGTATTGGAAGATGTGTTTATCAGAGCCTTAACTTCCCGGATAGCCCGCTGCTTTCAAGAATGCAGACAATTGTATAAAATTTCTCAGTCATTCAAATTTTTATACATTCACCCCAGACCTGACCCAGGAACTATTGCTTTTGTTAGCCCTGCTGCTGCTAAACATTTTGTTAATTCCAATACTTTCCTTTTAGACAAGAATATTAAAATGGTTGATAAGTATGGGAAACGGTGTATGTTTATGCAACTCAGATATTTCAAAATTTTGAATTGTCAAACTCATATGTTAAACTATAAGAAGTGATTTTGTCTGCAGTTACTTCTTGTGAAGAAAAACCTGCTTTGAGTGGTTCAGTTTATTCCATTACACAAGTTACTACTTATTGTTTAAAGTGTGGTTACGATTCTTCAGATACTTCCTCCAGGGCTGTGGCTACTGGTACTGTGTTACTGAGGTTTGCCTGGCTGCATTCTCAGAACCTTCCAGAAGATGTAGGAATGAGATTTTAAAATTTCTGTTGGATATAGAGTTGGTTTTTGGACCCTCTGCTGCAGAAGTTATCAAAATGTGATGATAGGAGTAAGTTGATTCAGGGAGTCTCAGTTTTTTAGGTCTGCTTTTCCAAATTTTCCAGTGGATTCTCTGCCCCCTTGTCTAGTTTTTGCAAGAAACAAAAACAGTCTTGGAAAAATGCTTGTAATCAGACATTTGGAAAACAATGGCGGGGAGGTTCCAAAAAGAAAGCATGAAACCCCCCCTCCAAAGCAAAGGACAGTCAGACAAGTCAGAATGACTATATAAGGGACCATACCCCCTACCCCGGTAGTCCCTTATCTCTTCCAGCAAGTTTCACTCTCCATTTCTCTCTTTGGAAACATGTAGTTTCAAACAGATGGTTTTTGAAGATCATTTCATCATCATGATCATTGGGAGTGGGAGGAAGTCATCCATTTCTGAGAGTTATTCTGCATCCACCAGACAAAACTTCTCTAATTCAACATGTCCTACAACATTTGTTGTCCCAAGGAGTAATAGAGCTCCATCTACCAAGGTGGGATAAAGTTTTTATTCGAGCATGTCTTTGCCAAAGAAAGAAAATGCCTGTAGATCAGTTCTGGATTTTTCTTTCTTACCTGAACCAATTTGTGATAGTGTTTGTGTTTAAAATGCTGTCAGTTCGCAACCTGTTGCCCCTTTTCCCTCATTTAATTTTTTTGGTAACACTAGATTTAGCAGATGTTTATCATCACATCTCTGTTTATCTAGACTTCAGGCGTTTCTTAAGGTTTTGTGGTGCCTGGATCACATTATCAGTTCTCTGCCTTACCCTTTATACTATCCTCTGCTTCAGGAGTGTTGACAAATTGTCTAGCTTCAGTTATAGCTCATTGCAGGCTACAGGATATGCACATTTTTCCATATTTAGACAACTTGCTTTTCTTGGCAGAGTCTTTTTCAAAATGTCAGGAATTTCTCTTTCGGGTGAGCGATCACTTGCACAAGCTACAATTCCAAGAGAACATTCAAAGGTCTTTTTTCACTCCTTCACACAGGATTGTGTTCCTGGGGTGGCTGCTGGATGTTTCAGTACAAAGAGCTTTGCTTCATAGGGAGAAAGAAATCTATATGTAGATCGGTTTCAAAGGTTTTATAGTCTGACTTCTGTCTCTGCAAGGGAGTACCTCTGCTTTCTGACTTCGGTCTCTTCAAGGGAGTACCTCACCATTCTGAGTCTTATGGCATCTGTGATTCTCATGATATCCCTGGCAGGACTCCACATGAGAAAGATACAGTGGTATATGAAGTCTGTTTGGTCCCAGCACCAAGCTCTATTATATTTTCTGATTCCATTACTGGGATTTGTCAAACAAAGACATCACTTGGTGGAGACCTAAAATATCCTTAAATCCATTTATCCCTCCAACCCCTGCTCACCATAGATACTTTGTACTTTGCTTGTTGAGCAGTGTGAAAAGGGATAAAAGTGCAGCATATCTGGGACAACAAGGAAAGAAGCAAGTGCATAAATATAAAAGAAATGCTTGCTGTGATGCCCCACCACTGTACCGGTAATTAAGAAGCCTCGATCCTCACCACCGGCACCACTGGGGGATGTACACTGGGAGGATGACAAGTATACACACAGTATTTCCAGATGCAGCTCTCTGCATCAAGTGCAACTTCCCTTAAGTGTACACAGAGACCACAGTCAGTCCGGGGCTGGTTTCTCCCTCTTTCTCCAGATCCCTGGTAAGACTCCCCACTGACACAGCTATAGAGTTGAGTCCTTAGCCAGGGTTCCAAGCCAAATCCTCCAAAACTTTCTATCCTACCAGTGTTTCGTGTCCCTGGCCAAGTAGTTGACACACACAGACACACACACACACAGACACACACACACACAGACACACACACACACAGACACACACACACACACACACACACACAGACACACACACACACAGACACACACACACACACACAGACACACACACACAGACACACTTGCTAGGTATGCTCCCTTCTGCCCAGACTATAAGGTAATTATCACTGTCACCAGAATCCCTTATCAGCTACTTTAAGGCCCTTAACAAAGGGTGTCCACTCTTACTGTGTAATGTTACTATTAATGCAAAGGGTAGTTTGACCAAGAGCAAGGCTATTAGGAGTGACCTGCATAGTGTCACCAAATACATATGCAGGTACTGCCAGAACTTGCATATCTCTACACAGATCAGCCACAATGAAATGTTTAAATGTATTTAATGATATAAGAGCAGGACAATACTAAGTATATATTTACAGTGACATCAGAGTTCAAAATCGCAGGAAATATTTAAAACAACATTGCAGGACAGTCTCTTAAATAAATAAAAATATCTAAGCTAAGTTTTGCTGTACCCAGTGGTGCCGGTGGAGATCTCCGTTGCTTATTTTAAAGCTGTCTCGCTATGCTAAACCCATTTAACATAGCGAGACAGGTTTTAAAAAAAAGCAACGGAGAAAGCAAGGTCTCCATTGCTTTTTTTACTGTTTCGCTATGTTAAATGGGTTTAACATAGCGAGACAGTTTTAAAATAAGCAACGGACATCTCCGTTGCTTATTTTAAGGCTGTCTCGCTATGTTAAACCCATTTAACATAGCTTAAACAGTAAAAAAGCAACGGAGATCGTGCTTTCTACATTGCTCTTGCCCAGACCTCTGATGTACTGCGCAGGCGCGCAGTACATCAGAACTGCCGCGGATGCCAGACATCTGCGGAAGGGCAGTAAACAGGCATTATACTATGCCATTATTTAAGAAAAGTAATAGTTTCTTTTCTTAAATAATGTCATGTATAATAGCAATAACCACTTCTGGGTGTGGGTAATGCTGTATTTACCACGGTTGGCTTTGTTTGGTCCCTCTGGCTTCGCCCTCAGGACCAAACCACGCCAACCGTGGGTAAATCCAGCATTACCCACACCCAGGTGTGGGTTATTGCTATAATATTTGTGAGTTGTGGCATATCTTACTCCTTTACCAAGGTTCATTTGTTAGTTGTTTTAGCATGTCTGCCCGTGAAGCCCAGTTTTTCATTTCATTTTCATGTTAAAATGTTTTTGAAAGGGGTTTTACAAAAGAGACATCCAAGAAAACAAGTGGCTCCTCCCTAGGATCATAATTTTGTGTTAGAGAAGCTAACACTTGCTCCATTTGAACCAGCTCATTTGGCTGATTAGAGGTTTTTAATATGGAAAACTGTTTTACTGATTGCTCTGACCTCTCCAAGAAGAGCATCTGAGCTTCAAGCTCATATGATGTGCCAGTTATTTCTCATTTTTCATTGAGACAGGGTTTCTTAGAGAGCTAATGCTACTCTTATGTCTACAGCAGTATCAAAGCTTACTTTAAGCCAAACTATCCATCTTCCTGTCTGCTTTGCTAAACCCAAAAATGGTGGAGAAAGGATACTCTATACCTTGGATGGCCACAGACAACTCTAGTACTATCTTGACAGAACATCTTTCAGATCTTCAGTTCTTTTTTGAGAAGGTAAGAAGAAGCAACAGCCTGTGTTAAAGCAGACTGTTTCCAAATGATTTTGTCAGGCTATTACCCTGTGTTATTCTCACCACAACAAAACTATTCTAGCCATGGTCAAGGCTCTTTTTACCAGGACCTTTGCTTCATCTGTGGCTTTTTGGAAAGGGTTGGATTCTAGAAGTATTCTAGAAGCAGCAACATGGTCTGTACATACAAGCTGGATTCCTTCTATAGGTCTAGAGTAGGCTTTGCTAGGACCATTTTCAAGGGTCTCCTTCCACCCCCAAGTATAGTAAGCCAAGGTAATCTATGCATATGTCTTAGGCTACTGCAGCAGTGTTCAGTGTGATGAACATAGTATGGTTGTGTAAGTAAACTTACAGTAGTAGCTGCTCCCCTCCCTCCATCCTTCTTATTTTTTCTGTGTTCTTTGCCAGAGTGTGGACATTCATATCTTTTAATTTTAGCTGTGTCTTCTCAGTCTCCCTCTCCCAGTTGTCATGAAAGCTCTGAAGGGTTTTGCACTTAAATTTGACTTTTAGACAGCTTGAGCTATCTAATGGTTTGGGCATGTGGAAGGTACCCTGAAGTTTTGAAAACTATCTGGCTGTTACATCCTTATCAAGATGTAACCCAGATAGCTTAGGCTACTGAAACAGTGATCATCTTCTGTTTTGGTAAGTTTACTTATACAGCTGTACTTTTTTTGGTCCCTTCATTTGGGGTCTATATTAAATTAGCGAATGCTTAGAAAAGCGAATGCTAATTCATCTACCCTTTTAAGCGAAAGTTTAAAATCTCAAACACCCGGAACAGCGAATTTTTCCCTGGGAAAAAATTTGCTGTTCCGAGAAACACACACACAACACAAGCACACCAAAAAAAAGCAATCCACACACATGCAAAATCCTGCATCTACCCTACACTAAAATGTACATACACTGCTATCTATCCACTTACCTTAACCCAAACCCAAACCCTAAGGTCCGTCACTATCGCACACTCGCCTGACTCGCACCCTAACTCACCTACCCCATTGTAACCGTAATGTCTGTCACCATCACACACTCATCTCACCCGCACCCTAACCCACCTAACCTGTGCCCTAACCCTAACGTCCGCACAGTCACACACTTACCTGACCCATAACTTTCCACCACAGTACTGAAAATAGCGAAGCCACAGAAACGGCCAACCGAATTCTTTCCCTAGGAAAAATTTGGTGTTCTGCGGCTTGGCTATTTTCAGTGTTCGCTGTTTTGGGGTCGCTATTAGAACATTCAATGTTTTAAAACTTCGATGTTCTAATATAGACCCTTCATTTGAAAGCTATTTAAATTTGATCACCAAAAGGTTCTAAAGTGCCATATAAGAAAAAGTTGCAGGTTGAGTCAAAAAGGAAAGGAGACCAAGATCTCAAGGACATCATTTTAAAAAAGAAATGATGATCTGTGCCCTTCTACCTCCCCACCCTTCCTGTCCCTACCCTGGCTTACCTTTCCAAACTGCAGATAGTCTGTCCTCTGCCTTCATCTCTGGAAACTGACAACTTCTAATACCTGTGGTTTAAAAAGTATTCATAATAGTTACTAACTACAGTGGGCATCACCTCCAGTTCAAGTTGGGATCAGTGTTCCTCTAGAGAACAAAGTCCATCTGTTTCCTGGAATTCATTTGTATTTGTTTTTGCTGGGAGTAATAGAGACAGTTCCCCTCATCCCAACAAGCCCAAAGGCTTCTAATCAAGAATGTTTTTTTGCTTTATAAAAGGAAGATCCCCAGAGGCATATTTTGGACCTTTCAAAGCTGAATACCTTTCTTGGTACCAAAATTCAATATGCTCACCTTGAAAACCCTTTTCCCTCTGCTCTTTTCCAAAGGCTTTCCTGCTCACCTACATGTTCCTGTACACAAAAAACACAGTGATTTTTAAAGATTATTTGCTTTTGATTTGCCTTTCAGTTTACATCATTGCATTTTGATCTTTGCACTGTCCTAAACGTTTTAACAAATTTGCCTTGCCCTTCTGGCTCAACAAAACATGCCCACAGCAAGAGAGTTCCTAAGAATTTTGGGAGTTAATAACTTCATCCATTTTAATGGTCCCATTGACCAGAGTCCACATTAAGAAAATTCATTGGTACTTCAAATCAGTTTGGACCCAACACCTTCATCTTTTAACATTTCTAACTCCTGTTATCAATTTCATCAGGAAGGAACTGTTATGGTGGGTCAGTCAATTCTTACTAAATCTAGACCCTCCCTCTTTTCTTGCTGAGTCTGTGCTCTTCCATGCATAGACTAGTCGCATTATGTTACAGACGGAGGCTACCAAAGTAACAGATTACAGAGGGCTCATCACATTTAACATTTGCACTCATGAGGAGAGCCTCAGTGCTCAGTCAGTCATCACAGATGCTTTGGATTTTGCATGGGGACAGTGTCTGAAGGTGTCAAGGTCCAGTGTATGTGGGAGCCTCATTTCTGAGAGATGACACACACAGCTCAAAGTATCAAAATCCAGGGCATGTGGGAGTCTCATTTCAGAGAAATAATGCACAAATCTCAAGGAAATGATGGCCTTCATAAAAGCTTGCAGAGCTGTAAATCAGCTGCGTACCCCTAGACTCATGTTAGTGATAAGATAGCTCCACAGTGATGTGATATACAAGCAGACAGGGGTAGGGGAGAAGTATCCTCTCAAGACTAGCAATGACTGCCTGAGAATTAGCAGTGGAGCAAGTCACTCTTCAGATGACATATATTCTGTCAGAACAGAATGCAGTGACAGACTCTCTCAGCAGATCCAGGATAGACCCTCACGAGTGAATGCTGCACCCAGAGGACTTTCATGAGATTGCCCACCTGTGGGGAGCTCCCCAAGTTGATATGTTTGTCACTTATCTTAAGAGACAACTAGACTGGTTCTTTTTCAGGGCTCCTTACAAAAAGGCCTGGAAAACAGGCACATTCTCTTTCCCATGGACTGGAATATTCCTCTATGCATTTCCCCTGATATCCAAAGTTCTTCTAAAGATAAAGATGGACTTACCAGGGATGCATCTCTTGACCCTGTTTTGGCCCAGACAACATTGTTACTGTCTCTCTTCTCATGCATTTGGCCTAGACAGTTAATAAAACCTACACAGTGGATTTGCTCACGTGAAATCAGGGGATCCCTTATCCACCCCAGCATTCAGAATCAGCATCTAATTATGTGGATGATAGGCTTTTGATCCCATTTGGACACTGTTTTTTTCTGAGAATATGCAGCAGGTGTTAAAGGAGGCAAGAAAACCTGCTGCTAGGAAGTCGTACTTAGCCAGATGGAAAAGATTTTCTAGTTGACCCATCCCAGGTAGTTCTTGAGTACTTGTGTGAGTTGCTGAACTCAGGCCTTGTATACATTTCTATCAAAGTATAACTTTTAGTGATTTATGCTCGTCTGCCTGTAGATCCCTCCTTTCATCTTTATTTCAAGATAAACAAATTAGCCCACCTAGAAAACAGGTGGCACCTCCTTGGAATTTTAACTTTGCGCTGGAGAAATAAACTCTGTCTCACTTTGAACCTGCAGCCAGTTCTTCTTTAAAATTTCTTATGTGGAAGTCTGCTTTGCTTATTACTTTGACTTCTGGTTTATGAATGGATGAATTACAGGCCCTTATGCCTCAGCAACCTTTTTTGATCTTTCATAAAGCTTAAAACCAACCATTGTTTTATTTGAAAGATTGGTCTAGTTTAAAGAAATTCAGAAACATTCATCTTCAGATATAGGGTTGAAAGAGTCTCTCATATTTTAGATGCCTTTTGTCACATTCTAGAACTAAAGATTTTAGAAAATCTAATCAATGTTTTGTTTCCTTTGTAGACAAAAAAGGGCAGCCAGCATCAAAGCAAACTGTTTCCAGATGGCTATCAAAGTCTGTTTAGTTTTCTTGCTCGTACCATGACAAACGTCCCCCTCAGAATGTTAAGGGTTCACTCTATTGGAGCTGTGGCTACTTCTGAGGCTTTTTGGAAAGGGGTAGACTCTAGAACTATTTTAGAGCCGGTTACATGAACTTCAGTGCACACCCTTAACTATACACTACAAACTAGACTGATTCCATAGCATGATAAAGCTATTCTGCAGTGACTTCTAGACACTGACCCTCCTCCATCCATCCATCCTTTCTTCCTGAGCTTTGGCAATTGTCCCAAATAGTTATGGTTACTGCAATAGTGATCTAATGAACATAGTACAGTTGTATATGTTAACATAATGGTAGATGTTTGAATAGAGTATTGTTGCACCACTAGTAATCATCCATTATCTACCCTTCTTCCTGCTCTTTCCTTGACTGGGGTAGGGTATCTATTCCTTTACTTTTGCCCTTCTGATTGATATAATTTAGTTTCCTAAGAAGTTCAGGCTTTGGCCTCCCTTTTGAATAAGAAAGCTCTGATTTTTGATGTACCACTGCCTTCTTTTTCTACTAACAAGTAATCTAATGCTAAGGGCAGAAATACAATGAGTAGACAGCTCACAGCTTTGTTGACTGGCCAAACATCCGATATCTTTGGCAGGTTATGTCCCATGTAGTTATGGCTACTGCAACAGTAATCTATTTGAATATCAGTTGTTGTGATAAGTTAAACTTGTGTCTTTCATATCAACTAAAATTGACCTCAATAGATAGGCTTCTCTAAGAAGTTGTGTTGCTAACTTTATGTAAAAAAGTGGCAGGGCTTAAAAGGGAGGACATACTAGTGTAATATACTTCAATACACTACTCCCCAGCAAGAAACCTCAGGAGTGCTGATCAACAATACTTCGGGATGTATATAAACCTAAAAGTTCAATTGGCCTAAATCTGTATAGCTACACTCCTGCCCTGTCATGGAATAAGCTTCCCTTGACCATCAGAAAAACAGCACACACACACACACACACACGTTTAAAAAAGCTCTTAAAGAATATCTACTTTACAATCGGACATGTCACTGTAAAATCGCTGCTTGAACTTTCTTAAATCTCAAGTCTCCCTCGCCTTTCTAACTACAGCCTCATTACTGCTCTTCTCCTTACTTACCTCTAAGTTGTTCTACTTCTGGCTGCTGTCATTCCTCTCTGGCTCCTATACTTTTTCTCATTTTATTGCTACTACTCCATATCTCTATCACCTTGCACCTTCTCTTTGAAACGTTTCAACTTCTGTATTTCTTATCTCTACTTTTTTTTCCGTTCTTGATATTTATAATCTGGTTTCTTGTACAATTTTTATACCTATTTTTAGCAAGTTCTGTACATTGTTAATTAACGGCATTATTGTTTGGGAGTCAAGTGTTTTCAGTACTTGCTCACTTTTTTTTTTGTTGTATTTTTTGTACAAATTGTTGATTGATTATTGTACTATTGTAAAGCGTTTCTCCCTGGGCCTCCACTGAAAAAAGGCTGTAACTCGGGCGGACTTTCCCTTTTAACAAATGTCAAATAAATAAATAAATTGTGTAATTTTTTACAGCTGGCCAGACAAAGTCTTGTACTCTGACACTGAGATACTAAGCTTTTTGCAGATATTCTGTAAGAAAGCTGTTGTATATCACAGTTTTGAAGACTGTTTACAGCTGGCTTTCTAACTACCGTGAAACATCATCGCATTGTGTTATGTATACATCACGGTTTTCTGTTACTGTTGTTTTTTTCTTAGTATTATAAAATTTATTTAAGCTGTGGATTGCAAGACAGAAGGTGGTATGAACGTAAAGAAATGTATGGATTACAGCATCACTGATGCTAATTTGTGGTATGGACTACTGTGCACAGGCAAAGGTATATATAATGTACTAGAAACAAGTTTTCTAATCAAAACAGGATAATTGGACTCCATGTTTTTTTGTAACTTTTTATGTACAAGAGATTATGAATTGACCATGGTATAACTTACTGGCAGGATGGTGGGTAGTCAGTGGTGATCCAACAGGTGAATAACTTGTAGTTGTTGTGTAGCCTGATATTGCTCTAACAAAATTTTTTAACTTGTAGTGTGAAAATTTAAATATCCATCATTTAGTAATTATGTTCCTTGGCTCGGTAATATACGTACTACTTACTGATAGGCAGATGGAAGGTAGAGAGGTGATCCAGCTTATTGACAGTACGTGCAGCTTGTATCATTTAACAGAACACATGTTCAAAACAGTTCAGTATAAGTTATTTGTATATCTACCTTTAGTACTTTGTCTTCATTGTTCTTGTATCATAAGCACTAGCGAGGCCTTCATTTCAGTATTTCTGTAGTGGGGAGTTGGATACCTCATTTCAGTATTTCTGTAGTGGGGAGTTGGATACCTCAAATCATGACAGAGGTGGTGGCACAGCCACTGAAGCCACAAGGCCAGTGGCAGAATTGCCACTGGAGGAGTATGAACAACAGACATTAAGAAAAGGTATTGTTCTAGATGCAAGTTTTAAAATTATTAATTAATCCAAGTACCATCTAGCTGATCTGAATTTCGTGTTCTCTGTAAGGGTGGTTTTCATGTCCTCTAAATGTGCTGAGCTGTTAGATACAATTAACAGTTTGAAGAATTACACTCAAACTGAATATAAATTGTATTTTGGGCTCCAGTTTTAATAACAGTGACAGTATGGTAACCCTTTTAGTTCTGACTAAGATTAGAAGCATATCTGTTTGTAACTGAGGGGGATATTAAGCCACTGCTATCTAAAAAGACAGTGTTTATATGAAGAAGGCTGAGATGGACACGTTAAAAAGTCTACCATATAATGAAAGTGTTATCATAACCAAAGCAGGCAAGGGTAGAGCTTTAGTTGTATTGGGTAATGTTCTTTAAAGTCAGCTGGGCTAATATTGTTGGAGCCTATTAATAGTATGATTCTTTTGTAGAGGACTGGCTAGTAGAGGTTTTGATTGTAGCAAACGTAGCACATTAATTCATAGTTTCAACACCCAAAGTTAGCAAGATGTTTTGGCCTGCCAAAATACAAAAGGATTTGATAATCTACATTTTGAAGCTTATAGTGGCTAACAGATAAAGTTGGATGGAGCCTAAAGCTAATTTTGTAGTCAAAATGATTACTGAAGTTTTTGTTGTATTGGAATCCTTTCTGAAAGTTTGTTTGCTTGTATTGACAAGTAGAAATATGTTCAGGTAAATAATAACAACACTTTTTTTTATAAACTGTAGACTGGAGTTTCCATGGGGGTAGCTTTGACCCCAGCTCTGCCAACTTGTTTGTCTAACTAGAAGAGATTATTCATAATACAAAGGCAAGGATTCACAAAGCCTTTGTGTAAGAGTTATAACTCTTACACGGAGGCTGCAGTTAAATGGAGTGATGTCAGCATGCTTTGCATATTCATGAGAGCATGCTGAATCACACCTAAGTCTAACACGGTCCGTGTAAGACAGTAGGGGGCGTGTCCGTAGGCCGAGTCCTGCAAGCGGACACGCCCCCAGAAGTGTAAAAGTGCCCAAAGTAAACACCCACAACAGAGTCCACGGAAATGTGAATAAACACAACACAACACATGCCCCCACAGACTATGAACATAAAATATATAAATGAACATGTTATATATATTTTTTAAATTGTAAAGATGTTTAACCGTGAGTGCACTCGTTTGCGCAGGCATGCTCGTAGCGCAGCTACAGTTAGCAGTCAGTGGGAAAGCTTATAAGAACTAAATATGCAAAATAAGCCAGGAAACAATAGCGTAGCGGTAGAGATGTTGGCTGAAGAGCAAGCATTCATGGTTCGAGCCCCCACAACACCAATTATTTTTTTTTTTTTGCAAAATAAGCAGGAAACAAGTCCCTGACAAATATGTACACATAAAACCACAATTTATGTAAAATGTAATGAAATAGCCCATTTATATTGAAGAAATGTGAGGTAACAAAAGAATAAAAAATGCCAGATGTGCCCATAGCTGAGCTACAGTTTAACAGAGTGAGTGCATCTGCCCGTAGATGAGCAGTGGTTTAACTGGTGCAAAATGAGTGCCCGTAGCTGAGCAGTGGTCTAACACGCTAAATCTATGTGCCCCTAACTGAGCTGAGTGTAATATGCGTGCCGATAGCCAAATGAGGCTTAAACCAGCGTATCCCGTTTGCGCGGAGCTGTGCACCTCGCAAACAAGCTAACCAACGGGCAACGTTGATCAAGCAGTATCAAAACTGCCTTTACACAGATACACCCCTCAGCATGTCTAGACAGTCATGAAAAATAAAAAGCAGTGGCCAGGTTCGAACCCAGGATACTATACACCATAGTCAAGGTACAGAACCACTAAGCCATGACAGCAGTACCTTTAAATGCAATAATAGCTAATATATAGGAATGAATACAAACTGGAGCATGACAATGCAGGTTTACTGAAGTTGATACAATTCCAAAATGGCCAATCACAGATATGTGTGGGAAAAACGGACTATATAAGCCCCATAGGCGGGGAATACACAGCATAAACGATTGTAGAACTGACCTGCAGGCAGAATGACAGGAGTAGGAGAGGGTAGTTGCTTTCGAGCACAGAGGTGGGGTGTTGAGGAGTCCAGGTACATGGTCTGGCTCCTAGTCCATAATCATGAGGCCCAACTCATGCAGGGCCAGGTCCTCTGGGGAGCATACAGGGCCGAGGCGTGGGACCGGTTGGCTCATGATCACACCAGTGCCACAGGGATTCCAAGGACTGGTGAGCAGGTCCGTCACCACCATGCGGACCTGAAGAGACGCAAGCAGGACCAACTGAACCTTTGGATCCAGGAGGCCCGGCAAACACCCAACGCCCCACTACTGAGTAAGTAACATTTAATTATGTATGTAAGAAATTAAACTAGCTGATATTATGGAGATGTGTATTCCAATCTTACTTCATTTATATTACAGCTGCAGGTGTCCGTTCTGCGAACCGCAGAGCCTATGGCGATAGGCTGGTGCGGTTGCGCCACCAGGCAGGTCAGTAATCCACTACCAGTAACTGTAAAGAAATATAAAAGTATGACAGTCAGCAAAAGAGTGCAGTGTAGTCAGTAAGGAATAAAATCTGCAAGTAACAGTGTGAAAGTGTATGCAAGTATTGCTTGATTACAAAAGTGTGTTTCAGCCTGTATGTTAAACCGAAAAATGAAACTGTCTGACATATATTCTGAAATAAAAATGCCCTACCTGTAAGAAAATAGTACACAACCTGCAGCAGGCTGAAAAGTATAGCTGCAGAAGATGATGAAATCACATGTGTGAAATATATTCCTGTGGAAATACTGAAACATGACAGAAGTGAGACTGCTGGAAAGGATTGTAATAACTACAGGTAAAACATGTCAATAAAGCCTAGAAGTAAGTACCATCCTAAATAGTAAAATGAAAGCAAGTGAGAGTGTGAGAAAGTGTCACGAATCCAGCAATACAGTAGTAATAACCCCTGAATAAAGTATACTGCAGTCAATACAGAATGAAATGCATGTTAGATTCAAAACCCAACAGCTAAATCTGTTCAAAGTGTTGCTGCATCTGGAATGTGTATCCCAAAATCTGGATATGTTGCTCTCTCAGTCTGCAATATGCAGCTAGGATGATTGTCTGATATACCAAACATCCACACTTGTCTGCAGCTATATAAAGCAAATGTAGCAGGATGATGTAGCTGAACAAAGCTAGATATGAATGTGTATGAAGAACCATAAAATGTATATTGATGTTGCAGTAACAGTCTTGTCACCAAGTTGAAATAGTTATCATATAGGAAACTGTAGTCAGAACAGTAGTGTGTATATAACTGTAGCTATTAGAAATGTACAGCATATGTATTGTTATTCGAAGGTGTTAATATTGCTTTCTTTACCCCACCCTATAACCACATATAACCCATTCCACGTGAAAATGGTATGTGCAATCACAATTAACACCCCTGGAAATTTGTCCTGTTGGGTCATATATATTTGCATGTCCGTTGATGCATCTGCCCTGTTCATACATCCACACCTGATGGCCTGTTGCCATCAATTAACCCTGCATGTTGTTGGACTGTGTAGTTCTGTTCAAATTATGCATGTTATGCACGCTGTTCAATGGTGTGAATATCTGGGTGTTTGGTTAATGGGAATACTAATGCATGCTGTTACAACTAATTGTGAATGGTATTATATGTCACTAACCCAAACTGTCATGACATAATGCAAAACATAGGACAACAGGGAAGGCGGGTTCCAGCGGACCCACCTCTCCCACCTCAGCTGACGAGTGCACCTGGCACTAGTGCCGAGTCCGGACCCTCCTCCGGTGGCCCTGTGCCACCTGCAGGTGGAAGCGCTGCAGGGGATGTGGCTCGCCCCCCCCTCTGCAAGTGTGGCTGGAGGAGAACCACCACTCACCCTCCGTAGCATCCGGACTGTGGTGCGTAGGGAGATTCGGGACACTGTTCTCGAGCCCCTACGCCAGCTCGAGGCACGGGTGGCGCAACTAACGGGCATGCCTGTTGCCCCGCCTACACAGCCCCCAGCACAGCCCCGTCCTGGGCAGTGAAGGAACAGTGGCAACTGCCTATGGGTGGGGATATCAGTTCCACTGTTGCCATCTGTGGGCTCATGGGCTCTGGATATCCAAACCTCCGTCTCCGTCAATTGTGTAACCCCCCCACACGTGTCATACACCGCCCCTGTATGCGTCTTGTTTGTCTTGTCTGTTTACCTACCCACCCTACCTCCCCAGCTGTACCGACTTCCTTTACCTGACATACCACTCTCACCTGAAAAAAAAAAAAAAAAGGGCACTCTGTACCCACAAAAAAATTACGCCCCATACATAGCTGCCCATTCCGCACACGTCTGCTGGACATGGAACCTATCAATTACACTTGGCTGTACAACAAGTATTATTGTTGTTCTGACACCTCTCTCAGGGGTGGAAGGTTTCAAATGTCACACCAAATTACATACATATCCACAGCTGTTGCTGATGAAGAAATGGGCAGCTATGGGCCTTACCTACATCCCTCCTGCACATCCCAAGCTTGTTTCCCTACTGTCTTACCCTCTTTGTGACCCCTTTTTCACCACTTTCCTGTCTCCCCATTTTCTTTTCTTTCAAAGAAAATAGCGCGGGTGTGCACAAGAGTAAGCACGTTTAAGCGGTTGTAAGCAGGTGTGCGCTTGTGTGCGCAGAGCTAAACGCCAGTGCGCATGCGTGAGCTCCGCGCAAACCAGCGCTAACCCGGTTACAACTGCTTAAAAGTGCCTTAGTCACTTTGATTGACAGGTCTTGTAGTCAGTTAAGAAGCAAAATAAAATCCCACTGGCAGTCCCGAACCCAGGACCTTGGAAACAGTAGTTTGCATGACTTACCATTAAGCCATGAATCTTATACAAGAACATTGTGCTAAAATAAATATATCATGTAATAGTAGGAATGAATGTAAACGGAATATAGATGTGTAGTGCACAAAGCATGCCATTTAGAATTACTATCAAAACTAGTGGATTTCCATAATGGTAGTGTGTGAACAGAAACAGCCATGCTAGTTGGTAGCTAGTAGGTAATAATGTCACTATAGCACCTTGCAAGCCACACACATACTCACAGCAGGATAATCACTGCCCATACCCCGCAACCTCTTACAGGAACACATCTGGACCAAGTAATAAAATATGTGGAGCAAAGGCCCAAAACCAGGGACACATTACAAATAATGTTACAACAAATGCAGACAGTTCAGAGAGTAACAGGGTCTGCGTTTTGTGGGATGTTTGGAAGGGTATGAAGTCTGAAACTTGAATGTTTGTCACCATATTCTGACTTGAGGCCAGAGTGATTTCCCAGAAAAAGGTGTGCATGAGATATTGACCAAAATATGAGGCAGAAATGTGGACAACCTGCAAATATCTGTACACATGACGGGTCTGACACCACCATATTTGAATAGTTAAGAGCCTAGACATGGCAACAGTGAATGACTTACAGGGATGCCCCACAGACTCCATGTGAAATGTACAAACAGTAGGCAGAAAGGTGTAACACATGCAATGGTAACTATGGAGTCCTGAAAGTATTCACCACTTGCATGGCAGAAAAAGTGTAGTAATACATATGCTCATGCTAACCCACAGTCACAACAGCATACCAGACATTTTAATGGGTGTACCCCACTGATATGTACCATTCCATGAGGCAGATAACAGATGAACCTGAAAGTCTCTGGGGCCTGCTCAGCAGCATACTCAAATACCCTAATAGATGTCAAGGCCCACACCATGGCCAGACCACACTGCATGCTGTAACACCCTAGCAGATATAGCAAGCATTCCAAGGTGTGAATGTACATGGAAAATAGGAAAGCTACAGCAGCACACTACAGTCAGGACACCTAGCAGGCATACAAGTAGTGACTGTAAAGGGCAAATATTGAAGCCTTAGCAACAAAGTGCAAGCAAAAGTGAAAGGAAAGCACACACACACACACATTAACAGTAGTAGTAGTTGTAGGCGTCAGTGTACATACACAGTTAGTACAGGAAACTGGAGAAATGAATGGAGGAATGTTAATCTACAACACACCTGGAAATATGAGAGAGATACCAACCTTTACACTCCCAGAACATTGTCCACAGCATAACAGCATGGTCCCTGCCCTTAAAATCTGAAAGGGCTACGCCTATCTCACATACCTTTTTATAGCACTGTTCTGAAATCACAGTGAGAACTGCAGTCAGTACACAACTGGCTGCATGCAATTAGCAAATGCTGGCTAACAATTGGTGCAGAGGCCATCACATGGGCATATGCAGATACCTACAAAAGTATGCTGTGCACCCAGTCCACGCATGCAATACTTTCATTGCACCCTGCGAAGGACGTGAGAGACAGAGAGAGAGAGAGAGAGACAGAGACAGAGAAAATTGCAATTAAGCAGACACAGACAAATTGTTCAGCAACAGCCACCTGAAAGCTGACAACTGGGAAGTGGAGCAGCAGGACAGAGAACCAGACGGCAACACAAGCAGCTGTGACAAACACAAGTAATGTAAAGTAATACTATAAAGGTCTACATACTGTGAACCCTCCATATGTGTCATTGGTCTGTATCCATATGTATATGAAGATGTGTAAAGGGCAGGGGACATACAGCAACTATCAGTGAAGGCTGTACATACATTTGTATGTGAGAGCATCTATGTGCACATATCAATCTTGGTTGTAGTGCCATGTACAAATTAGGTTCCACAGTTATGTATGTTTAGCAGTATGTCAGTGTGTGTATACAGTATGGTAGACAAACATGTTGATATACCTGTCTATCATATGGATACATATGTATGTGTGTGTGTGTATATATATATATATATATATATATATATATATATATATATATATATGACATGCATATATGTATACATACATAGAGAGAGAGATGTAGGAATACATTGACAGATGTAGATAGAATATTGTACAAACATATATATGTAATGCACACATACAGATATAGATATATGTAGATACATATACATAGACAGACTGATCTGACTATCTACAGGTATGACTGTATATGACGACCTTCAACACACCCTGTCCCACCCCCTCTGTCACTCTCACCCCCTCTGTGTCCCCCCTCCACATCTATAGCAATATATGTACATCAATATATATATGTGTATATGTATACAGACATATATATATATATATATATATATATATATATATATATATATATATACATATAGATATACATATAGATATATCTATATACACACACACACACACACACATATATATATATATATATATATATATATATATATAGAGAGAGAGAGAGAGAGATGTATATAAATTCTGAGTGAGGCACATGTGTACAGATGTATTGCAACAGGTGCCTGGTGACAAAGGCATGGAGTGAACACCAGTGTCAAAACCGGAGTACCATACCACATACCAAATCACCTACACCAGTAACCATCAGATATGTGATTGGCTGCCCACCACTGCATGTGTCAGGGGTGAACAGGGTCATAAATGTGTACAATAGTGGCCCCAATGATATTCACAGTGGCACACTATCCCTGGAATACCTGCACATGGTATGTGTCAGCGAACATGGTGTGTCAGCTATGGACATGTAGGTCGGTGTACCCCTCCACACCACATAATGGATGCCATGGTATGGACCTCACATGACAGCTACAGATATGGAGAAGGACACAGTGACATGTACAACACTGTGACAATGCACTCAAACACATTACCAATGCACAGTGAGTGACAACACCACAGAGTACACATATACTACCCACATAGAGGTTACCACTCCCGGATTTACATATGTAAGTCGCACCCATGACAGATGTCCAACAGCCATAGTAACACCTCACACCATCCACAACCTAAATGACTGCTGTGCGTCGTCCGTGCCACTGCAATAGAGTGCACATGTAGAGGTAAAAGTTCCTACCCACAGATAAGACATACCCTGCAATAAACCACACAGTGTTAAGAAGCAAGACTCCCCATGAGTACATGTCACACATACCCCTGCTGAATGTTAGTCAGATAGGTAATATGCCATATGAGTCACCCTGTGTAACTGTGTGACAGCAGCAGGTACCATCACACCACATGTGTCACAGTGGTCAGGGTAGCAGAACAGTACGCTGCTGTAGTCCCAGGGGCAATGGCATATTGTATAGTATTGTATTGTAATGTAATGTATTGTGTTGTATTGTATTGGTATGTTGAGGTGCCTCCTTCCTGGAGTGGAACCACTGCTGCTGTGCGCCAGTGTACAGGTACATATCCTGTACTCAGGCTAGTGTTACATAGCACTTCTATATGTGTGTTTAGCTCCTGTCAGAGTTTATGTAGCATGCAACTGGGGATACCATCAGGTCCCATTCATGTTGTGTATTCTGCTGTCCTGAGGGTGGCTCTCACCTGGACATCTGTGATGACAGGGAGGTTACAGTCAGCTGGGATAACTATGTCTTATTTTGGGGGAGAGGGCGGGGTGACACCTGCACTGAACCTGTCTGCTACAATGTTGTCAATATCTGTGGTGTCAGTGAAATATTTGTTGTTGTGTACTAACTATGGGCATAGAGGATGGATCCTGACCAGGTTGCTAACATAACTGAAGAAGGCCTTCTGGTTATCTGTAGTGTCCCTCTTGATTTCCCTCTCAAAGTTGCCCATGCATGTTTGTATGATGGAAAATAGATCCTTACTAGTGCTGCTCAGACATGCCCTCCCTTTATGGAATTATGCTCTGTCTTGCAGTAGCTTCCATCTTCTGTAATACAATCTGTCTATGGCTGGGGTCCACCAGACAGGATGCTGTCCCTTTGTGGAGAGTGTCTTGGTCATATATGGGATTGCATGATCCATGCCTTCTTGGAGATGTCTTTAGAAAGCAATTGTGTAGGGGTCAACATTGTGGGTTGTATCTGCCACTGGCCCAGTGGGCTGAAAGGATACCATGTCACTGTTACAAAGTGTAAAGTTTGCATCTGTAATATTATTCACTATAGTCGTTTGTGCTGGTGGTGGAGGTGGGATATGTATATCCAGGGCAATCAGTGTGTGGTCAGCTCACAGTAGTTGATGATGTAGGCCATACAGTACCTAGATACAAACCCCCAGAGTGTGGAGGTGCTCTTGACCTGAATCATTGTTCTGACTGCTGGGGTTTGGTAGTATGTCGTATGGAGTGTGCCAGGTACTGTTGCACAGTTGTTGGCTGAGCACTGATACCTGGCCATTTACATGTGTATCCACCAATAGACAGACAGATGCTATATATGTGAGATATGTTGTATCATAACAGTCGAGTAGCATGTGTAGTATGTGTGCCAAATTCTGCTGACATATATTGCTGATATCAGGTTATTTTCTTTCTCAGGTACATGGCCCACCCACGGAATCCCACTTACGAGGATGAGGAGATACACCAGAGCCTGGTGCGGAATTATGCAATACTCTTTTCCCGCACCAGCCAGAATCAGCAGGAGAGGGCTGCACTGTGGCAAGACCTTGTCCGTCGGGTAAATGACATAGGCACGCATAATAGGACATATGAGCAGGTACGACATCACTGCAGTGATTTAATCAGACATGTCCATCAGCGTGCGTCGGATATCCACAGGCAACAGGTCGCCACAGGTGGTGGGGTGGCTACAGATCCCCCACTCACCAGACTGGAGGGACTACTCATGAGTGTAGTGGCTCCAGTCCACCAGCAACAACAACAGCAGCAGACATGCATTATGATGGCGGCTGGAGCCACGCAGCAGCAAGACAGTGAATGTGCAGGTAATATGCCATATGTATAGTTGACTGTTGTGTACACTGGTAGTTAATGCATGTGTGAGGTGTGTCCTTGGTTTGTAGCTGTCACCATAGTATTTAATGTGCAAGTGTGATATCCTCAATATTAGCAGCTGACCTGTGAAAGGCGACTGTTGTACTACTGACCTGTATCATACTCAGTAACAATGGCACTGTTGTACCCACTGACATTAGTTTCTTCACGTCTGCAGGCCCCTCTGGTATAACAGCAATGCAGCCTATCCATGCTGGTGAGTGTGTATTAACAATTCCTGTAATAGATTTGATAGTAATAGTACTATTTGGCTCCCATAGTAATGCTCTTTGTATGCATGTAGGTGTGTCTGTGTGTTGTTATCACGCATACTGAGTACTGTACAATTGTGTGAAACTGTGTGCACGTGTGCACCTGTGCATGTGTGCATCACTGGTAATGTGTAAACATTGTAAACTGTGTTTCCTGTTTCTCTCCCACTAGTTCTGGTGCTGCTCTGGTGTCATGTAGCAGGGAACCTGAATCAGGTGCCGTGGGTACTGATAATGATGACATCTGTGTAATGGCACAGGAAGGTATGCCAGGGTCCGCCATTGGTCAGCCGATTGACAGTACACAGCTGTCGACCCCATCAATGCGCACAGTTATCCTGCCAATACACCCTTTGTCACCAATGTCCCTAGGTGATGGACAGCATACAGTGGGCATTGACCAGGGTAATGTGGTATCTGTGGCACATGCCTCCCCACAGAGCAGCCATGGGCATGGCCCAGAGATGGTACCACACAGACAGATGTCCAGGGGTTCTCGTGGGAGCATCCGTGGGCATACTGCCCCTGTCAGACGTGCCCACAGAGGTCTTACAACCTCAGCTATGTTTCAGGCTGTCATGCAGGCACAGTCACGTATAGAACGGTACACCAGACAGGGTCTGAGGGAGCTGACAGCATGTCGCACAGCCATGACTGACAGTATGCGTGAAATTGCGGCTGCCATCCGTGATTTCACCGATGTCATAGACAGACGTTGTGGGGACATATTAGACCGGTTCCACAACTACATGTCCATGAGCCAGGGCGATGGTGGGCGTTTGAGGTGTCGACGTGGCCGTATGCCAGCAACAGCAGCAGCTGGCAGTCGTCGCGGACGACAACAGGGCCGCGGCTGCCCCCGTAGTGCCAGCAGCAGCCCCAGCAATGCTGGGTCTGTGCTGTCATCAGACCGCCCCAGGAGACCACGTGCACGTGGCTCTGGCCAGACCTGACAGGGATCTGTGTACAGTCAATGAACACCTGCTTCTGATGACAGTACCCAGTCTGGGTTGGTACTGGATATGGTCCGTAGCACCCCTGCAAGGCACAGGTACCGTGTCCATGGCCAGAGACACTGATCTGTATGACCTGGCAGGTACAGTCTGTGGCTGTCCACAAACACCAGTATATGGCAGCCATGAGGTGTAACTGTGTGCATCCATACACACATGCAAATTGACAACACCTAGGGCTACCGCATACACGCACACACTGCATCAACATTGCCCCATCTTCTACTGCTGTCCCTCACCAACACACATACACATACATGTCAATCGGTGGTATTGGTGGCTGACTCAGGCATACCAAGTTCACACCCTGTGCATATGATGAAACTGTGCCACCTCCTGCAATCTGTAACAACTGTGCCGGTACAGGTTAACATGTTGCTGATGCACAGGGTGACCACATAGATGTGTAGTAATAGTATCATGTTGTTAACAGTACTGTGTGCTGAATTAATTGTGGGTATATCACAGCATGCCTGATGCAGTAAGTGTGTGATTGTCCTGTACTGTTGTCTACACCCATGGTAATTACCATAGTGTATCATCTGCACATGTTGGCATACTGGTGGTAATGATGTCAACAGAAGGCTACATACATAGGTAGCACAGGGGATAAGGTAATGAATGTAGTAATACGCAATGATGGACATGTAAATTGCAAGTGGCATGTTGCCCACACTGGACTCTGCAATGCAGATGTTTGAGGATGTTGATATGTGTGCAGTACTACACGACTGGTACAGGACACACAGAAGCACCCTAGCACTGCATGCTCACATCTCATACCATGCTAGACAGCCCCAACACACAAAACTAACTGTCACAGGAGGGAGAGTCCCCATATATGTCAGGGATACTGTGGTGGCAGGCCAGGTAGCATACATCCTACTAAGTATAGAACCACTGAGTGAAGGCTCAGTGTCTGTTATTTGACATGTGTATTACTGCAGGTATGAACACATGGGTTTCCATCCAGTTATTGTACATCCTGACAGTACATGGTCTGTACACTTGTGTGCGCTGAGACTGGACCCTAGCCATCTGACCCGTGTATTTCCATGTACATGTGCATAGTGCCTGCATATTTGCAGTGTTACCTACTGGAAGTGGTACAGCTTGTTTGTTGTACAATGGACTACATGCAGCCCTGTTTACTGTAGCTTTGTTTGCATGCATGTTTGCTTGCAATTACCCTGGAATACTGATCACACCTGCAATGCATAGTTATAGAGCTTCTGTGGACTCCTAGTGCCATCTGCATAGCTTACTATATGTATGTCCATGTCCCACTTGACAGGATGTCACTGTTTGTCCTGTTCACATGTACATTGCCTGTGACACAGTGCATATGACTTATCTGGCATGTGTCCACGTGAGCAGTCATATATGCTACTGCTAACTAATCACAGGCACTACACCTTCACATATTCATCTTCTGTTGAACCACCTGCTTCGCTAGGGATGGCCTGCACCTGTCACCCCTGGGCTTTCAGATATTGGCAAAGGCTCTTGCTACCCCCATAGTGCCTATGTTAGGCAAGGCTCAAATGGCAAACCCACCTTCATAGGTATCACAAGGGATAAGAAACTAAGAGTAATGCTACCCAACGCCAGAAGTCTAAACCTCCAGATGCATGCACCCGAAACGCTCCTTGGCATGGAGAACATCGATATCTGTGCAGTAACAGATGCCTGGTTCAGGGCTACTGAGAGCACGCCAGCACTACCAGTTTTAACCTGGTTGATTTCTTTGAAACAGTCACCAAGGTTCATTGACGAGGGGAAGGTGGTTCACACAGCCTACCTGGACCTCGCAAAAGCCTTCACAACAATACCCCACTTGGGCATTCTAGAGAAGCTCACCAGCTTAAATATAAGCCTCTATGTCACTAGATAGATTGCACAGTGGCTCAAGGACAGAACCCACATGGTTAGAATTGCTGGAGCCATGCCAGACTCCAAACCAGTTATGAGTTGTGTCCCACAAGGCTCAGTCCTGGGACCTCTCTTGTTTGGTATATATTTATTGGAGGTACAGGCCAACACGGACTGTGGCTGACCAAATATGCAGATGACTGCGAACTGGCCACCAGAAGCGACTCTCCAGCCGACACAAGCATCTTCCAAAGGGGCATCATAGAAACAGACAACTTGTGCGAGAGCCATGGCCTTCAGCTGAACAGTGTTTAGAAAGGGAAATGTGCATCCTGTAGCCTGTTCTCCTAGTTGCCAAAAGGGACATTTTCCTCACACACACTAACCCCCCTCAGCCAAAACACACACACTTGCCATTTGCAGGATTCAAACCCCTATCTGACTATGTTATGACAATCGAGACGGACACATTAGCAGAGTGTGCTATTCACATTACTGGGAGGTTTCCCTTCTCTTGCTGTACTTAGAGTGCTGACATCATCTGTGTTTAGAAAGGGGAATGTGCATCCTGTAGTGTGTTTTCCCAGTTGCCAAAAGGGACATTTCTCTCCCACAGACTTACACACACACCAACCCCATTCACACACACACACACACACACACACACACACACACACACACACACACACACACACACACACACACACACACACTGAGCATTTGCAGGACTCAAACCCCTACCTAACTATGTTATGACACTTGTGACGGACGCATTAGCAGAGCGCGCTATTCGCATTACTGGGAGGTTCCTTTTCTCCTGCTGTACTTACAGGGTGCTGACATCATCGGTGTTTAGAAAGGGGAATGTGCATCCTGTGGGGAGGCAGACGCCAAGCACACTCTGGCTAAGCTGTCATTCCCTAGGGCAAACAGCCTAGTGTTGACCTCTACACCCATATGTTTAATTGTCAAATGCACATTATTTGTTGCTGATAGACTGTTTGCACATCTTTATTGCCATAGCATTCCCTGTTTGTATGAACAACTTGTGCATCTATGGAAGATGTTTGCATATGGGAGGGATCCACTATATCACGTATGTCTCTGTAGTCATTTAACTGTGTGCACTGGGCAGACTTCTGTAATGTGGTTGGTTCCTGGAATAACACGTAAAAATACCAGATATGTGTGTCCAACTGCTAAACTGAGATTTGGCCTAAGTGTGTGAGCATGCCCAGTTCAGCCTTCCCATGGCATGTTGTCTGACATATGTCTCATTTATCAAAGTGTGTGAGCATGCCCAGTGTGAGCATTCCATATGTTGAACTCTGCAGCCCACCACATTTGTGGATGAGTGTGAACTTCAACAAATATCACCTGTTTATGGTTGTGTGTCATGTTGTGTAGTTACTGTACAACTGCTTTGTGTGTAAGCACAACAGGATTATACTGTGCCTGCAGTGTTTGCATGGGATACTTTGCATACAGTTGTCAACATCCTTTCACACTGACCTAACACTGTAGTACTGTATAGTGTACTGGTAGTACTTTGACTGTGGTGGACAGTATCCTGGGCTTTAGTGCTATCACTGCTTTACATTTTGATGGTGAGCACAACAGCCTGGTTAGGGGCCAGTTGTGTACATCTGACCATGTTGCATTCTGTTCAGATATGAACTACTTAAACCAGGCTTGTCCAACATTGGTAGTGTATTCCACAACATAAGTGTACATTTCCAAACACTAGCGATGTGCCCTAGTTCATAGGTTCATACTAGGCTATCTGCCCAAGGGCATTTATAAGCCTAGCCCATAGTTATGTGGCTTTCGCCACCCCTTTAGTTTGAATAAAAACTATGCCTATCATTTTTCTGTGCCTCTGTCAAGCAGTGACACTGAAGTAATCCCTGGGGTATATCTGCGATCTCCCATCCATTGGTCAGGATTCCTCTTGAACAAGGCCAGCGAGGTGCTCTGCCTCACATGTACCGGGATTTTGTTCCACAGCATAGGGAGTCTCTGGGTGATGAATCTGTCCCTCCAGCACGTTCTATTTATAACCGTGTCAAGGTTTAAGTCTCCCACCCTTGTGGTTCTGAGGGATCTAGATTTTTTGAGGTGAAGCATATTCATCAAATCTGGGTTTGACATGGCCTTATATGTCAGGCACAGGTCACCTCTGAGCAAGCGGTATGAGACTGAATAGAGCTGGAGTTCTTTGTCGGGCAGCATAAGACATATTTTTGAGACCCTTTATCCTTTTGGTGAGGAACTTTTGGGGCCCTTCAAGCTGCAGCAGGTGTCTGGTCAGATACATTCCGAACGGGGCATTGTACTCAATCATAGGTCTAATGAGTGATGAGTACAGGGGGACGATGACCTCCCTTGATCTAGATGTGAATCCCTTCATGATCAGGTGGGCGATATAGAAGGTTTTCCTAACTACTTTAGCAACATGAGTGTCAAACGAAAGGCTACTGTCAACTTGGGTCCCCAGATCCCTGGATTGCCACCTATATGGTAGCTAGGGGTAACCTTGTTTTTCCCAAAGGGTATGACTATGCATTTTTGGCGTTTAACTTCAGGCCATGGCTCTGGCACCAGTTATCCGTTTCTGTGAGGCCCGTATGGAGGATATCTGTGTCAGATGTGTTTTCGACTATGGCGCCCAGTTTGCAGTCATCTGCAACTTTGTCAGCCATAACCCTCCTGTGTTTGCTTGTACTTCAGAAAAGTAGATGCCAAACAAGAGTGGACCCAGGACTGAGCCCTGTGGGACACCACTTGTGACAGGCTTTGAGTCTGACATGGCTCCAGCAACTCTGACCCTGTGGGTTCTGTCACTTAGCCAGTTTGCAACCCATCTTGTGATGTATGGGTTTACATTCAAGCTGATGAGTTTTTCGATGATACCTGAGTGGGGTATTGTGTCAAGGCCTTTGCCAGGTCGAGGTAGGCTGTATGGACTGCCTTTCCTCATCAATGGCCTTGGTGACTGTCTCGAAAAAGTCAACCAAGTTTAAGAGGCAGGATCTGCCTTTGACAAAGCCAAACTGAGTTGGATCCAAAGTCTGCAAGTTCCCTATGTCTTTATTTATGAGTTCCATTATGATCCTCTCCATGGCTTTGCAGATAAGGCTTGTCAAGCTAATGGGGCGGTAATTTCCAGGGTCTGTGGAGGCACCGCCCTTATGAAGTGGGACCACAGTCGCCGTGCGCCACTCCTTGGGTACGTATCCTGAGGTGAGGCTAAGATTAAACAGCTGTCCTAACTGTGGGTTTAATTCCTCGTTGAGTTCATGAAGCACACATACGGGGACACCATCCGGTCCCATGGATGCTGTGTTTTTTGCCTTAGTGAGGGCAGTTCTCACCTGGGCGTTGGAGATGTTTGGGGGGCTACAATCCTCTGGAATAGATATCTCTCCTTTTGTGGGGGGGGGAGTTTGCACTGAACCTGTCAGCCAGTATGTTGGCAATGTGTGTAGGTTCAGTAATTTTCACATCATTTTGAACTAATTCTGAGCATATCTGGGAGTTTCCTCCTAGGTTTCTAACATAGCTAAAGAAGGCCTTATGATTCTCTTTAGAGTCCTTGGCGATTTTTCTCTCAAAATTTGCCTTGGATGATTTTATGAGAGCTCTTAGTTTTTTACTTATAATGATCAAAGGTGTCTTACCTTTCAAGGATTTTGCTCTATCTTGTAGTAGCTTCCTCCTTTTGTTGTAGAGCTTGTTTATGGCTGGGGTCCACCAGACTGGGCTTGCCTTTGGTACAGAGAGTCTTAGTTTTGTTTGGGATTGCCTGATCCATGCAGTCCTGTAGGTGCTGGTAGAAGGCATTTGTAAGTGATTCAGCGGTTTGAGTAATGTTTACCACTGGCTCAGGGGCCTTAAAGGAGACCACACTAGTTTTAGAAGTGTGAAATCGGCTTTTGAGAAGTTTTTCACTGTGGTCTTTTTGTTTCAGGTGGGGCGGGATGAGGACCTCCAGCGAGATTAGTTTATGATCTGATCTCACCAGTGAGGGGTATACTTCTGGTGTTGAACATTTTGATCCCATGTTCGTGATAATGAGATCAAGTATGTTTTCTCCTCTTGTGGGGATGGTGACTAGTTGTTCCATGGCATTTGAGTTTATGAACTCCAGGGATCTTTGGGTTAGAGTGTTCGGGCTTGAGTAGTGTTCCCAGTCTATATTAGGGTAGTTGAAGTCCATGTCTAATGCTAGTTGGAGAGTGTGTTTGTCCTTCAACACACATTGTAAGTGGAGTTTGCTATGACATATGTCATGGTTAGTATACTGTGCCTCTGTCTACCTGTGACATGACAGTTATACCTAGGATAAAGCTACCATCTCCCATCCACTCATCAAGATTCCTATTGAGGAAAATTGATAAGTGACTCTATGTGTAGCCTGTACTGGGAGTTCACTCATGGGTGGGGGTGGCTTCTGTGTTATGGATCATGCAGTACAGCTTGTCCTATGTAAGTCAGTGCTGGGGTTCAGGTCTCTCATGTGCATAGCTCACTGCCATTCAGATTGTACAAGGTGCAGCATGTTTATTGATACCAGCAACACATGGCATCTGTGCAAGCTCTTTGATACTCCTGGTGAGGTACTGTTGGGGACTTTACGGTTGATGGAGGTGTCTGCTGAGGTACATCCCACAGGGGCTATTGTAGTCAATTGTACCGCTGATGGAGGATGACTGCAGAGCCACAATGACCTCCCCTTATCTAGATCTGACAACCTTCATGATTAGGTGGGTATATGGTATGTTTCTGTAAACACTACAGCACATGTTTGTCCAATGCAGGATGTCTATCACTTTGTGTCCCCAGGTCTCTCATTACATGTTAACTACATAATGGGTTAACACCTATGTGGTAATTGGTGGGCACTTACTGTATATCCATGGGGGTTGACTATACACTTTTCTGCAATTAGCTTGCTGACATGGCTATGGCACCAGTTGTCTGTTTCTGTGTGGCCCTTTTGTGGGATGCTTGTGTCAGCTGGTGGATCATATATGGTGAGCAGTTTGTAGTCCTCTGCAAACATGTTCAGACACAGTCCTTCCATGTTTGCCTGTACCTGTGGGACATATATACCAGACGAGGGAGATCCCAGGACCAAGCCTTGTGGGATGCCAGTTATATCTGGTTTGTAGTCTGACATGGCTGCTGCATGTCTGACCATGTCTGTTCTGTCCTTGGTCTGGTTTGCAACCCCTCTACTGACATAGGGGTTTATATTTAAGCTGGTGAGCTTATCTATAATGAACACGTAGGGTATTGTATAGAAGCCTTTGCAAGGTCCAGCTACGCTGTGTGGACCACATTGCCCTCATCAATGACCTTAATGACGGTTTCAATTGAGTCAAACATGTTTAGGGGCAGGATCTGCACTTAAGAAAGCCACACTGGGTAGGGTCTGGTGTCAGTAGGTCCCCAATATCTTTATGTCTGTGGTACATGCTGATCCTTTCCATAGCTGTGCAGACCGAGCTTCTCAGGATTCTGCGGTAGTAGTTTTCAGTATCCATTCAGGCAACACTTTTGTTGAGAAGGACCATTGTTGTTGTACACTGCTCTTTGGGTACATATTCTGTGGTAAGGCTGACATTGAGCAGTAGTGTGATTTGGCATTCCATTCATCTTGGAGTCCATGTTGCACTCAGCCCAGGACACCATCTCATACCATTGCTGCTGTGTGTTTTGCTTTGTAGATGCTGGCTGTTACCTCAGCATCTGCAATGTCAGGGGGCCAGCAGTCTGCTGGGATAGATATTCTGCATTCTGGGGTGGGGGGGGTGTGCACTGCACCTGTCAGGATGTATGTTGGCAATATGTGTGTGTGTGTTTGTGATATTTGTGTGATTCAGAGCATATCTGTGAATTCCCAACATGGTTCCTACCATCAGTTGTGAAAGCCTTGGGATTATCCTTAGTGTCCTGTACAATTTGTATCTTAATAGGTTCATAGGTTCATACTAGGCTATCCACCCTAGGGCATTTGTTAGCCTAGCCAGAGTGTGTGTGGCATTTGCCACCCCTTGCTATGTGAATATTATGGCCATTTATGATTTGCTTTGCCTCTGTCTGGACATGACACAGTGAAGACCCCCAGTATAACTCTACAATCATCCATCCACTTGGCAAGATTCCTGTTGAAGAGTGTCAGTGAGGGGCTCTGCCTAACATGGAGTGGGATTCTGGTCCAGGGTGTGGGGAGCCTCTGGATTATGTATCTGTCCCCCCAGCACATCCTATTTCATTATTTGTTGAGGTTGACATCTCTCACAGCTCCGATGGCTTTGAGTTTTCTGGGGTGGAGCATGTCCATTACTCCTGTGTTGGGCATGGCCTTCTACAACAGGCATGCAATGCCTCTGTGTAGGCAGTATGTGACTGCATTCAGCTGGGGTGTCTACAGCCAGGCAGCATATGACATGTATTTGAGACCCTTTATCCTCTTGGTGAGGTACCTTTGAGGTCTTTCTAACTGCTGCAGGTGTCAGGTAAGGTACATCCCATATGAGGCATTGTACTAGATTATGGGTGTGATAAGAGAACAGTATAGGGGCACAATGACCTCTGCTGACATAGATGTGAATCCTTTCCTGATACGGTGTCATATGTAGACAGTCTTCCTAGCCACATTGGCAATGTGAGTGTCACATAACAGGTTACTGTCCACTTGTGTCCCTAGGTCCCTGATTACTCCTTCCATACATAATGGTTTACCACCTATGTGGTAATTTGTGGTACCTTGTTTGGTATTTGGTGGGACATTCATACTGTACAGTGTCTTCAGGACGGCTGGGTGGGGTTCCTGTGTGTGAGAGTGTGGTCTGTTACATGCTACAGACTGTACAGCAGTCTTGCCTACAGTTAGTTGCACATGGGTAGACTCCAATGCCTTGTGCATTGTCAGTTACCTGGATGTATGGGTGTCTGTGCTGAATATGGATACTCACCCTCCTTTTATATTTTCTTCCAGGTTTTGGGGCCATGACACATGATATGTGGTATAACCTGGTAGTGCTGGTGTGCTGTCAGGAGGCTTGCAGCAGGTTTCTGTCACTGCACAGACATCAATGTTCTCCATACTGGGGATGGCCTTGGGAGCATGCATATTGGGGTTTACACATCTGGCATTGGTCAGCATTACCCTTATGTTTCTTTCCACTTATGTTTTCTAGGGTGGTGGGTTAGTCTTTTCAGCCTTGCCTACAAAAGGCTCTATGGAGGTGGCAAAGGCCTTATCCAATATCCAGGCGCCCAGGGTAACAGGTGCAAGCCATCCCGAGAACAGCTGCGTGGCTTGTCAAGCATGACATCCCAAGCAGACAGACATTGGATCCCCTTGGAATGACACCAGTAAGTGTGCCACTTGCTATGACTGATCATTCCGTGTTTGTACTGTGGCATTATTCTTGGTAAGGGTAGGATGCTGCAACCGGTGAGTGTCATACTGGCCTGGACTACATAATCAGAGAGCTCATCTATGTCTCTTTTCATGTAGTCTAGGGAGGTACATCTCAGGTCATTCACACCAGCATGGACTATGACTGCATCATATTTCTACTTGCTTTGGAGTGACCTGCATACTTCCGTTATGTGGCGTATTGTGGCAGCCTACAGGCAGCTTACTGTACCCTTTCCCTTGTTCAGTCTGGTGTGCGGGACAGCAGTGTGTCTGACTATGGAGTCACCTATTACAACTGTATCAGGCATGTTGTTTCTCCTTCTGGCCTGTGACTTTTTGGCACGCCAGCTTTGTGTACTATGTGTTGCATGTGCTATGTTTGGAGGTTGTTTGATTGGGTGTCTGCTTTAGAGGCCTCTGTTGGTGTGCTGTGTTTGTAATTTGTGCCTCCGGGAATGTTTTTCTGTGTTTATGTGTTTGGTTTGCAGTTGTGATAGGTCTATGTGGGACTGTGTTTGTGGTGTGTGTGGTTACCTTCTCCTCCTGACTAGTTTTGGGAGTACTGAGTTGAGGGAGCTGAGCCCCCAGTTTGGATAGATGGTTGCATCTCTCACATATATTTGTATTTCTTGGGTGGAGTTGGGGGTTGTCTGTGTACTTGGGGCAGGTGTAACGTTGCCTCAGGATTCACAGATTCATCTTGTTGTGGCTGGCCTTAGTGGATTGTATGTGTGGACATATTTTATTGCCATATTGCTGATCAGTGATTACTTCATTGTTTATGTTTGCTCTATCATGTAGTAGCTTCCTCATTCTCTTGCATGGTTTGGTTATGGCTGGTGTCCACCATGCCGGATGCCGGCGTGTATGGCATTGTGTCTTGTTTTAATTTAGGATTGCATAATCCAAGCATTCCTGGCAGTGTTCATGGAATGGCTGTATTACAGGTTCTGAGGTGTGGCCCATATTTTGCACCTGCACAGGACCTTTAATGGATTCCACATCAGTTTGGAGGAGTGCAAATATTGCTTTACACATGTTTTCCACTGTGGTTTTCTGGCCAGGGACTGTGGTCAGGATTTCTATATCCAGTGTGATTACTCTGTGGTCTGGTTTTACCAGTGAGCAATACACTTCTCGTCTTGCCATCCAGTACCCATGTTGCTGATTATCACATCCAGTATGCTTACCCCTCTTGTGGGAGTGGTACGTTGTTCCTGGGCCTTTTGGTTTATGGATTCTATGAACTTTTGTCCTACACTGTTGGAGCTAGTATAATGCTCCCAGTCTATGTCTGGGTATTTTCAGTCACCCAGTATAATGTGGTTTGGAGGACTTGATATATTCATGTATTCCAGCATAGGCCAGGTGCAGTTCCTGGTGTTGGGACAGTAGTCTGTAGCAGGCTATAAACTGGGGGGCAGTTTTAGCCACTGTTACTTGACCATGGCTAGTCCATGCTGCTTCTTGTTGTGGTACCAACATGGGGGTGTAGTTATCCTTGACAATTCTTGCTGGTCACCCTCCTTTTGTAGCTTGTTCCATGTTTTGAGTCTGTACAGCACAGTATGAGGTGTAACCTGGTAGTGTTAGGGTGCTGTTGTGAGCCTTGACTCAGTTTTCTGTTACAGCACAGATATCAACATTTTCCATACTGGGTGAGTTTAGACTGCATGCATCTTGCTGTTTCGACTTATCCCTTATCTTATTCTTATCCCTTCTGATACCTATGGAGATAGGTTTGTGTTTTGAGCCTTACCTATTCAGGGAACACTGTGGGTAACAATAGCCTTTGCCAGTATCCATACGGCCTGCACTGATAGGTGCACGCCAGTCCTAGCAGGTGGAACATCATGTCATGCTCAGCATGTCATCCCAGACTGGCACACATTGGATCCCCTTTGACTAACTGCGATACTTCAGCCAGTTATTGCACTTGATCATCTCATTGTCATATTGTGGCATGATGCTTGGTGAGGGTAGGATGTTAGTCAGGGTCCTCAGGTGTGCATATAGTACATGGTGTTACATTACTTAACACATGGCAGTCATGCCTCAAGTGGTGCTGCAGGGCTGCCCCTGTCGGATGCGCATATTACACTTCCCTGTACATGTTTGTGAGCAGGTCATGTCATTGTAGGCATCCATGTTATTATTTGAGTGAGTCAGAGGGGGAATCATTCCCAGGGTTCCTACTGAGCCAGTGTATGTGCTATGCGTTGCCTCTTTGCCAAGGCCAGGGCATACTGGGCATGCCTCCTTCTGCCTACTTGGGCAGGCTCAGGTTGTTCCTCCTCTGAGTCACGCTCTGCCTGTGATGGCCTTGGCAATGGTGGGGGGGCTGTTTGGCCCGGCCCTATGCTGGTCCTGCTGCATCTGTTTTCGCAAGATCATATTATGTAGCATAGCACATACCATGACAATTTGGGTACATGTAGTTGGTGTGTACTGCAAGGCTCCACCAGATGTGTCCAGACACTGGAACCGTGACTTGAGCAGCCCAAACACACACTCTATTACATTACGTGTTTGTGCGTGTGCCTCATTATGGCGTTCTTGTTCAGGTGTGTGTGCGTTTCTGATGGGTGTCATCAGCCATGGCTCCAGTGCATAACCTGCATCCCCCACTAGGTGTCCGTGCGGGATGTCCCCATTGGCAAATGTCTGGTACAGCTGCGTCAAATGCCAGATGTGGGAATCATGGTAGCTCCCAGGACAGCCAGCACACACATTCATTATTATGCCCTGGGCATCACACACGACCTGGCAGTTGATGGAGGGGAAGCCCTTGAGGTTGATGTATGCCCTAGCCCGCTCACCGGCTGGTGCTTTGATGCGTATGTGCGTGCAGTCTATTGCACCCACTACCTCAGGGTATTCCGTTATTTGCTGGAAGAGACGCATATTGCTGGCCAATACCTCACGGGCATTGGGGAAATATACACGATCACTGACATGTGCTGACATGGCATCCAGGAACTGGTGCAATACCTTGGAGGCTGATGCCTGTGATATCCCCCATCATATCACCAGTTGGTCTCTGGAAGGTACCTGTTGCTAGTATTCTTAGGCCAACACATACCTTGGTTTCCACTGGGATGGGTTCCCCTCTGTTGGTTCTGTGTGTGAGGCGTGGCCTGCACAGCTCCACTGTTTGCTGCAGGAGGTCTCTGTCCACTCTATAGCGCTCTACTATCTCCAGCTCATGTAACCCGTGGTAGGTGACCCTGGACCTGTACACTCTTCTCCATCTCCTCACTGTGGGTTGTCTGGCACCATCTGCATTGTCACCACCTTCAGCAAGTCGCCTATGTCTCATTATGACAGCTATGGCAGCCCCTAACATTTCTGCTCTGAGTTCAGCTTTTTCAGTTTTCACTTCTAATAGCTTACTCCTGTCTTGCAGTGTCTTTTGAGAGAAACATCCTGCACTGCTGTTTGCAGAGTTTTAAGTGCTGGGCTGGGCTGGGCTACTATTCTACCTGTATAATTGCCTGCTTCTAATTGTTTTCACCTGCTAGCTCCAGCAGTATTCCCTGCTAGCTTCCTACTAAATCTGTTGCTTCCTTTTTCCTCTCTTTTTCCTCAGGGAAGAGCCGTGTGCAAACCAGCAGAAACACGCTCACAGTGGCTTACGCTCGCGCACACATGCTTACACGGTTCAGAATCTCCTTATTCGGATTAAAACGCGTGCACACCCGCGCAAACAGTGTTAAACATCTCCCAACACGCTCCCACATGCTCAGTCTGCCTTACACGCACGCACACTGCCTTACTCGCGCACACACTGCCTTACTCGTGCTTCATGGCGCGCACACGTGCACATGCATGCCCAGCAAGAAACTTCGGTGTTGGCAACAGTGTACACCTTCCATTTCTTGACTTTCTCATGCTTTACTAGTGGCACAGCTCTTTCCATGATATCTGTCTGACATCTGTCATGTAACTCTGACCTCCAATGAACTGCATTTCTTTCTACCATTCCCCCCTGTGATGTCACCTATCTCCTACTCTGTTCCTCCCCCTTCTGTAACTCTTACACTACTCAGACTGTGCTCATTTGCTATGTGACAGTGGAATTCAGTATCCTAACGCTCATTTGCATCAGATTGCCTACTAATGCTTAGTTACATGTCTTAGACTCAGCTTCCCCCCTTAGCAACCACTACACGGTGGCCATGTTGGTTTTGGTCTGCTGGTCCCTGCATTGACATTCCATGTATTGCATAAAACCCACATTTGTGGGTTTATAACCTTCGTTTATATGTTTTATACAGCGCAGCCATTTTGCGCGGGGCTGCTCTGGGTTTAAACATCGGCAATCGCTGAAAAAAAAAAACTATATTTTTAATATATTTGCATCAGGTTACTTTGCCAATGGCCACATATTTGGCCATTGGCATACTGCCTGACACATATGCACCCTTTATTTGGAGGTGACATGGCTCCATTGCAGTTTTTGCAGAAACGTACTCAGTTGTCAACTGAGTACATTTCTGCAGCTAAAACGGCTCTTACACGGGCTGTTCTGGGCTTCCTGGATCACTAATCATCCTCATTTGCATGCTATTCGGCTGCAAGTGAGGTGATTAGCTTATCCACACCCACTCTGTGTAAGAGACGTTTTAGCTTGTCTATTAGACGGACTGTGGGCTGTTCCTGGATTGCGAAGGCTGCATGGAGTCTTACACTACTCTTAGACTCTGTGCAAGCCTTCGTGAATCCGGCCCAAAGTCTGCAGATTATATTAAAAAATATTAATGTTTTATTGATAATATTTTTATCTTGTGCCACCGCACAAGTATATTTTTGTACAGGTTTTTTTTTATATTTATTTTGAACTTGTGTTGCTTCCCTACTTCAATCTGAAAGTTGCCCTCAGTGCCTCATGTCCAGTGTCAGGTCAACTTGTCACTACAGTTTTCCCCTGGACTATTTACCAAGTTTTACAACTTGCGCCATGAGAGTATCTTGGGGTTGGCGTTGTCCAACATCTACCCGAGTATTTTTTTCCCCACTTTTTTTTAGCCTACCCTGCTTTTCTAGAATCAACCTATAGTTTTTTGGTTGCTTCTGAGGGAACCTGGCATTGAGTTGGAACATGGGACGTCTTGCCCTGCCTCTGTGGAAGTAATGTCACCATCCTAATCCCCCTTTGGACCATGCCCTCCCAGCACTATCCTCTACCTTCATCAGGGACATCATGTGGAATGCCTACACAACTGGCCTCCCTCCCCTGGATTGGCACGTCCTCATTACTTCCCTATTAACACCTCAGTCTCTTGGGTCACTTCTCAGGCTTGTGCTATTTGGGGCATACTCGTGCATTTATCACTCTTTGCCATGGTGCTGACAGTTTATTGTATTTTTAAATGGAGTGTGTGAGTATTTAAAACTTGAAGTCAAATCTGATTTGCTGAGTGTTGATTTTTTATAGTTAGATTTACAAAGGGAAAAACAGAAAGAGGGCTAAGAGGACTAAGATTTTCAAGAGGCATGTACAAAATTAATGTGTCTCTGCTTTTTCATTCTGTTTTTAAAGAATAATATAGTAAAGGGACAAGTCTTCCAGGCAAGTTTGCTAAACAAAGATTGTCTTGTTTAATATAGAGACTGACATGCAAAGAGGTACCCTTGTGAATCTGTTGCAGAGCAAGTTGAGATAATGAAAACTGAAAGGTTTATATAAACCCCAAAACCTAGCTGGGGATACTTCAAGGCCTTCTGAGTGGAATTCTGATTTTACTGATGTGATGTTATTGAACAGTTCTATAAATGAGAAAATATCAAACATATTATTATTATTAAGAACAATCAGAAAATTTTGGAGAGATTCTGTGCTACTGTAGAGGAGATTAATTCAGAATCTAGATACCTGAGTGAAGAAGAAATTTTAAAGACACTTTTCAGAGACTTGAGTGAAATGATTATCAAGCCTAAGGGACCAAGAGGCATTTTAGGCAATGTAATTGCAGTCAGTGAGAGTTCATTTATCATGGAAAGGATTTTGTGTGGATTAATTGAATTAAAGTAGGAGTATCAAAGTATTTTAATTGCAAGTTATGCATGTAGTTTTGAAGGGAGGACCTTTAGATGACTGAATTCTCATGTTCAGTGTCGTACAAAAATAGTTGGCCTCTTCTGTGTCTGTTCTCTGTGCTGGTCCTGTCTGTACTTAAAAGCATATAAATGTAGACAAAACCCCCTTTCAGGCCTTGATGGATCTATTTCTTCTGTTGCTACAGTGCTCATTAGGTTCTGGATTGTGGCAGGCATAGTCTTAAGACATATTACAAGGCTTCATTTGATGGCATTGTTGGAATTGGTTCTAGTTCCTCAAATTCACATTTACTGTCTTTAACTGTTATGTATTCTAGAAGATCTACATTTGCTGATGCTTTTGCAACATGTCCTTAATCTTCTGTATTTGCATTGGACAGCCCTGCAACTGTGTTAGCAGTTCCCAATAACCCTTCAGCTGTGATGCTCGTTTCTTCAGCTTTAGAAGTCAACCATTGGCTGCCAGCTGCAAATCCCTTTAATCTGTTTTATCTGGACATTTGTTCACATTTAAAAAAATGGAACTGTTTGCTTTAGACACTGTTGCTTCTTCAGCATTATGCATATCTTTTGTAGAGTAAGCGGACCAGAAGGTTTTTACTGAGGATAGGGCTTTAACGCTGTTAAAGATACACATTCAGAGATAGAGCCTCAGCCCTGTTAAGTGTACAAGCACTCTTCTAGTTTACAGACATTTTATAAGGAAGATCTTAGATCTTCCCTGAACCACTTAACTATATGAAGAATGTTGAACTGGTGAGGAGAATACATCACTTGGATTGCATGATTTAAATTGCCACATTGTTTACTAGAACACTGTGTATTACATGCACAGTTTATTAGATCTGTTGAATGGTGTTGCCATGTTAGTGGTACCTTCCAGGCATAGACATCCATATTTAAGCAGATCAGACACTTCCTGCTGTGTAATCTTTATAAACATACTGATATGCCCTGAAGATTTTCTTTAAAGTGATTTGGTCATGACCTTGGTTGCATCACAGTATATAGTGATTTAAGCTGAGATGCATTTGCGTTATTCTAGTGCAGTATTTATTTGGGCCATTTTTTTAAGTAGAAAGCTTTAACTTTTTATTAAACCATGGCCTAAATAAATTTAGTGGCATCCATCTTGACGTCACTGTAGACAGAGAGAGCACTGTGTCCGTAGACTTTAATGGGTGCATGTCTGCGTATGAGTGACAGTGTACCCATTAAAGCCTATGGACACTTCATGCTTTCACTACCATGATGTCACTGAGATTAAAGTTTACTTTTAAGCTCTGTGACATGATCTTAGGGAAAGCGCTAATACAAAATGCTTTTCCACCAACAAAAATCAGCTACCACATTTGCTAATGCTGCTTGCTAAACTAAGCAATGAACATGTGACTCTGATCACATCAACCAAAGCCAGATATGAGGTAAAATAGCCACTTAGGTAAAGGATAACCACAAAGCCTCCTTTAACCATGTTATAAAACTCAGAAACGATGCCCAGCACTGTGCAGAAATAATAGTAAATGATACCACATACTTGGACCCAGAGAACTTTGCTAGTCTACTAACAGACAAAGTTAGCTCAAAGTTCACCCCTTTTCCCTCCAGTGTTCTTTTATCACATACCTGCATTTACACCGTCCAAATTTCCCAAGAACAAGTCCTCAAGATGGTTGCTAAGACCAAGAGCACTGCTTCTTTGGGCAGGACTTCATAACAGGCTGACTTCTGGTCAGCCTTAAACATGACTTGTCAGACCCTTCTTTAGAGGCTTTTCAATATATAGCTGCCTCAAAGTAGGCTTCTTGCAGAAAAATTGTGACTTCACTAGACCTGGGTAATTATGGACTTATAAGCCTGACCAGCCTCATCAGTGAGGATATGGAAATAGTTATGGAATTAATAATTAAGGATACAAGTGACCAACAGACTGTCGACCAAAACCATTTCAAATTCTTAGATCTTGACTACTTAACCTGGGTGATGTCTTTGAAAAAGCTACAGTAGAAGTAGATGAGGACAGATCAGTACAGACTGCATATCATGACCCCTCAAATTAGTTTGACACCGTCCTACACTCAAGTAGTATAGATAAACTATCCAGACTTAATGTAAATCCCTATGTGTGACTCATTGGATAGCAAATTGGCTCATGCAGAACCCAAGAAATAAGGGTGGGTTGACCGTTCTCTTCCAAAAGATCTGTCACTAGTGGTGTACCCCAAGACTCAGTCCTTGGGCGACTCCCCTTTGACATTTACTTCTCAGAGGTTAGAGCAAATGTTAAGGGGTTTGTGGCTGACCAAGTCTGCAAATAACTTGGTGCCGTCATAAACTCTCAAGGGCTCAACATGATTCTCCAAAAGAGCCTGTCCCAAACAAGTAGTTGGTGTCAAAACCATAAACTAAAACTTGATGTTAAGAAATGTATAATTGTATCATTCAGCAAACATGACTCCCCCTTGTAACTGTCACATTGACAATACTCCCCTGAAAATTGATCCTGTAATTAAGGATCTGGGAACCTATGTTGACAATGAGCTGTCCTTTGATCACCAAGCATCCACTATTGTAAGGAATCTGTTTTTCATTATATAGCTTGTATCTAAAGGTCTGATGTCCAGGTTCAGGGATGTACTCATTCAAGTCATTAGGCTGATCATTGAATATAATATCCCTTTTGGTATGTACTTGTCCAAACACTTGTCACAACTGGAACAATTGCAGTACTTCCTCACTAAGAAAGTCAAGAGTCTAAATCATAAAACCTATGAGGTCTTTCTCAAAGCCTTCTCCCTCTTCTCTGTATCATACAGGCTACTGAGATACTACCTCCATTTCACATATAGAGTCTCAGCATTCCTTATGCAGTCAGACCTATTACATGTTTGGAAATCCAGTGGTGGCATAAATATCTGCTCAAGGGATCTCGATCTTTTCTGCAGTGTAAATAAAATAAGTTCAAAAGATAGGTATCTATTTCAGAGAATTCTGCTTTTGTGGAGCTGTCTTCCACTCTACCTAAAGCAAAGTACTTCTCTTACCCAATTAAATTGTAATTAGGACAGATGTATGTGTAACAGCTAGCTGGCCCTGTGGTTAGGCACCCTTGTCCCTTATGGGTAGGAGTAACCTGTAAATTTCCTTCCATATCCTTGTTCTGTCCATCTCTGGGTTATTTGTACACAAAATATAAAGGCTGAAAACTACCGTGGGAATGGAAAGCTAGGCTTCTTAAGATTCTTACAGAGAAATCGTATATAATATAGTAATATGTAGTAATATAATAGTAATATGTACCTATGAACAATAATGGTGGTTAATAGCTACATGGTAGTGCATCCCAGATTCACTCTTTATATCATTTTGTTTTGGATACTTTACTCTTTCATCTATTGCTTATTACTGATTAGATAAGTCACTAGTTAAGAACACAATCATTAAAACATGTGACGAAAGGAGGTACTTTCAGCACAGCTAGCTGGAATTTTGTAAATAATTATATGTCATTGGTGAATATCAAAATGATTTATACAAGATGCTTGCATTACAGATGTATTAAAACTGTATGTCTTGTGTATATTGAACTGCTTGTACAACAGACTTGTGTGTTGAAAAGGTATTTGCAAAGTGCTGTTTGAAATGTAACCACAGTCTACCCTACTGGAATTGAAATGTAACCACAGTCTGCCCTACTGGAAGAGAACAGGAATGTACATGCACTGTTGTAACGGTTTAAATGTATATATTTTAACAGTAGAAAATGGAATGCAGGAGGTTAACCTCAGTACAGCAAACATTAGAAAAATTTCTGAAATTAAATTAGTTTATAGGCTGTGTCATAAAGTTTTCAGTGCAGCTACTAGAGTCAGAGTCTGTGCTAGGAAGCTTTCTTCATTGTCCATGGAATGAAGTAATTGCTACCTTTGAAGCATGAAGGAATGCAGTTGTTTCATGACTCCAGTATCTGCCAAAGATCGGAGGAAAAGCCCTTGTCTGTATATTTTTACAGGTAGATTCTAAATGCAGTCCGCTTCTTGCAATGGGGATTTTGGCTTGGGAAGCAGAAGTCAGATGACAAGAAGTGATGTCACCCTGCAAGCTTTCCCAGCAGTAATATTTTAGATATTAATTTGAGAAGTCTCTTAGTGAGACAGACGAGCATTCTGCATCCTGTCTTGGACTTGACAACCATAGTAATAACCATTCACCACATCTGCCATGCTCTAATGAAGTAAGATGTTCTTCATCTCACATTGCTGCAGTCCTGACACTTGGGTAGTCCGCTGTCCACGGTCGGCCCGAATATCAAAGTATAATGCTGACGTCGGTCAGGGCGCATTTAACTGACGTCAGGATGTCAGGGTACAAATGCGCATGACCGACATCATATCCTCAGTCTTTTTTGCCGCATGGTCCGATGCAGAAGCAGCATTGCAAGTGCCGGTTGGCGTTCTGAGATTGTTCGATTTAGAAGTTTCAGACCGAGTTCAAAGTTGGCTAAGTACCCCGTTGGGGAATATTTTAGTTTTTTCTTGCCTCAGTCATTTACCGGATGTCAGAAAAAGTTAATAATTGCGTTTCTTGTGGGAAACAGATACCGCATAGAGATTATCATACTTTGTGTATTCCTTGCTTAGGGCCTGAGCACGACGTTGTTGGCTGTCGCTCTTGTGCTAGATTTAATAAACGCACTATAAAGAGAAGGTTGGATTGTGCAAGGTTAGTCTTTGAGAAGCGGTGTAATTATAAAATGCCGTCGGATGCTCCGACGCCCGCTTCCTCGAAGAAGCGCAAGGACAAGGCAGTTAAGCCTAGGCTAGAAGAACCGTCTGTACCGGACGCCGGTTCTTTAGAGGTGTCGGTGGAGCCGGTGGCTCCACCGGAGATTTCTTTGTGTTCCCAGAGTGAGACCTTATTATTGCAAGATGTGGCCTCTCAGGAGGCAAGTCAGGCTGAGGGGGCTTCTCAGATTACTATACTCCCCTCCCTTCCTAATGTGGCTAGGCCCTCTCCTTCTGTTTCTAAGGCTTCTCCCAGGGGCAGGCCAGGTTTAGCTTCAGTTGGTGTTACCCCTAGCTCTTCAGGTACTATGCCCAAGAAGCATATGCTTAAAATGGCAGAAGATTTGATTACTTTGATTAGGGTTCTATGCCCCTCCTGCTAAGAGACCTAGGGTGGAGCCTGAGCTGGGGGGTTTTGAGCAAGCTTCAGATGTTTCAGAGTCTTCGGCTGAAGACTTGCGGGAGTACTCTCCTTATTCTGATTCTGATGTGGATGATTCTACTCCTTCTGCTACTCCTCCTGAGGATTTTTCTTTTTCAGAAACTCTTCATTCCATGAGGGAGCATTTTAAGTGGGAGGGTCAGGACTTCTCTGATTCCAGGAAACGGCTTAGGGAATTTCTGTTTTTACCCCAGCATAGGCCTTTGGCTATACCTCCTGTTTTGGATGTAGTGGAAGATGTTTTACAGAGGCTTCTCTTAATCCTGATTCTTTGCCTCCTGCTCCTGTTAAGCCAGATAGGTATTACAGGGTGCCTGAAGCTCATAAGTATCTTTTTAAGAGTCCTAGGGCAGACCCAGAAACTGTTAGCCAGGGGCCTAAGGGTGTTAAGGCTTCTGTTGTTAAGAATCCGGTTCCTACAGACAAGGAGGCTAGGGCCTTGGATAGATGGGGAAAGAAAGTTTATACTTCTTCCACTCTTGCTATGAGGGCTCTGAATTGCCAGTTTCACATGTTGAAATACCAAAACTATCTCCTTTCACAATTGAAGTCTAAGGTTGATGCTCTGGCAGTAGGTATTGATTGTAAAGAGTTGCAAGATTTAGTACATGTTTCTGAACAGGTGGGTAAGCATTCTTTGCAATGTGGTTTTGATGCTGTACAGGCCTCGTCTAGGGTGGCTGCCACTGGGACTGTTCTTCGCAGGCACACCTGGCTGAGGGATCAGAATTTGTCTGAACATGTTAAAACAAGGATTTTAGATGCTCCTTTACAATCTGACGTGTTGTTTGGTCCTCCTGTTGAGACAGTCTTGAAGAAAATGGAAGACAAGGCTAAGTCTATGCAGACTGTTAAAGATTTTTTGCAGGTCCAGCCTCCAAAGTTTAGTAGAAATTGGCCTACTAAGGGGTGGACGTATCCTTCTTGTGATTCCCAGTCTAGGGGTAGATCTAGACGTGGTAAGGGCAGAGCTCAGGGCTCTTTCAGGCCTAGAACAGGGAGTTCTCCTGCACAGGCTTCGGGTGAGGGCAGGGGTCAGTCCTTACGTAAGCAGACCCAATGACCTACCTTTTCAGCTGCCAGAGCCTGCTCGTCTGGCAGCACCTTTGGGAGGAAGGTTGGCACTTTTCAAAGAAATTTGGAGTTTAATTACCCAGGACAGATGGGTATTGGATATCATACACCACGGCTACAGGTTTTATTTCCATACCTTGCCTCCTTTCAAAGGCATGCCAGACGTTCCTCCTCAACAAAGAATAGAGGCTCACAAACAGGTTTCTCTATTGCTCCAACTAGGGGCCATACAGCCGGTCCCTCTGCCAGAAGTGGGCCTAGGATTTTATTCTCGCCTGTTCCTAGTACCAAAGAAGGGGAACACGTGGAGACCAATTTTGGATTTATCTATCCTCAACACTTATCTGGACATTCCCAAGTTCAAAATGTTGACGTTGCAGCAGCTTTTACCTCTGCTGGGCAAAGATCATTGGATGGTAACTTTGGATCTCAAGGAGGCTTACCTTCATGTTCCTATCAGACTCAGTTGCAGAAAGTATCTGCGTTTTCGAGCTGGGATTTCTCACTATCAGTTCTCTGCATTGCCCTTTGGCTTATCTACTGCCCAGAGTGTTCACGAAAGTTCTGGCTCCAGTGATAGCTTTCTTCAGACTAAAAGGAATACAGATCTATCCTTATTTGGACGACTGCCTAATTCTGGCTCAAGGAAGGGAAGAGCTTCTTCATCATTTGGAATATGTGATAGCAGTGCTAAGATGCCTAGGGTATTCTGTGAGCGAAATAAAGTCCAGTCTAGTACCCTCTCAAGACATGTGCTTTCTGGGTGTGAGACTGAATACAGCAGCCCAGATGGCCTTTTAACCCCGGACAAACAAAAGAGTCTATCCCTTTACTTCCATCAACTATCTCATCAGTCCGGGCTGACTGCAAGGACAGTCCTTCAAGCCTTAGGGTTCATGGCATCTTGTATTCTGGTGCTTCCCAATGCCAAACTGCATATGAGGAAGCTACAATGGTATCTCAAAATGTATGGACACAGCACTGCCAGGATCTGGACACTGTCATTCAAATAATACCTTGCATTCAGAAGGAATTTTTGTGGTGGGCTCAGGAATGTCACCTAAACAAGGGACTCTCTGTGACCCGGCCAGAGGCAAGTCAGATTTTAACGACAGATGCCTCAGACAAAGCTTGGGGAGCTCATCTAAATGGAAAGTGGATACAAAACAAGTGGCCTGTCAGACTACAACATCTACATATCAACATGAAGGAGATGTTAGCAGTCCAGTTTGCATTAATAGCTTTCAAGGAATTCCTTCTTCCAGGACAGGTGTTGATTCTAACAGACAACACAACTGTCATGTGGTACATCAACAAGCAAGGGGGAACGCATTCTTATCCTCTATGCGGGCAAGCAATGATTTTGTGGGAGACTGCTCTCAGTTTACAGCTCAATCTTCAGGCAAGGTTTCTGCCAGGAGCACAGAACTCCTTAGCAGATGTGTTGAGCAGACGAATTATGGATCCCCACGAGTGGAAATTGGATCCTCATGTATTTCAGAAATTGACAGTGTCATGGGGAACTCCAGACATAGATCTGTTCGCTTCTCCACTGAACCATCAGCTGCCAAAGTTTTGCACAAAATGGTTTCATCCCACAGCTTGGAGAGTGGATGCTCTTTCTTTCAATTGGAGCAATCTTCATGTGTATGCCTTTCCACCTCTGCCTCTCCTCCCAAAGGTACTTCTGAAGGTCAGACAGGACAAGCCAAGGATGATTTTAATAGCTCCAGATTGGCCTCGACAGCACTGGTACCCATTACTAAGAAGTCTAGTACGGAAGCCTCCATGGCCTTTGCCTTCGATTCCACACCTGTTGTCACAGGAGGACAGTCATTTGCTCAATGTCAAGCTTCACTCTCTGCACCTAACAGCCTGGCATATTCTGTTTTGAACCATAATGGGCCTCCACTTCCTCAGCAAGTTTTGAATGTTATTTTGGAAGCTAGAAGGCCTAGTACAAGGAAAGTGTACGCTGATAAATGGAAGAGATTTTTATTTTGGAGTGCAGCAAAAGATTTTGATGTTTCTGAGCCTAATTTGTGTGTGGCTCTTCGATATCTTACTGAGTTACTAGACAAAGGTTTGTCTTTCTCTTCTATTAAAGTTCATGCTGCAGCAATTTCAGCTCACTATGATTGCGACCCGCCATTGTTTTCTCATCCTTTGTTCAAGCAATTTCTTAGAGGGGCAAAGAATATAAGACCCCCACGAAGAGCTCCTACTCCTGCTTGGGATCTCAATTTTGTGTTGGAGAAACTCACTCTACAACCTTTTGAGCCTGCAGCTACTGCTGAGTTGAAATATTTATCATGGAAGACTGCTTTTTTGTTGGCCATTACCTCTGCAAGAAGGGTTTCTGAATTACAGGCCCTTATGGCAGTTGAGCCTTTCTTGATTTTCCATAAGGATAGGGTATCATTACATACTAATCCTTACTTTATGCCTAAGGTGGTTTCTAGTGTGGCTTTAAACCAGACTATTCATTTGCCTACTTTTTATGCAAATCCCCAAAATAAGGGGGAAAAGATTTTGCACACTTTGGATGTACACAGGCAGTTGCGTTATTATTTGGACAGGACTAAAGGGTTCAGGCAGTCTCAGCAGTTGTTTGTTTCTTTTGCTTTGAGTTCTCACGGCAAGCCTGTGTCAAAACAAACTATTTCTAAGTGGATTGGGTTTTGCATTGCTTTCTGTTATTCCCATCATGGCAAGGAGGTTCCAGCTGGGATTAGGCCTCATTCCACTAGGGCTACTGCCACTTCAACAGCTTTTTTGAGGGGAGTGGCGACCAAGGATATTTTGGAGGCAGCTACTTGGAGTTCTGTGCATACTTTCTCTAGGCATTATCACCTGCCACTTTACTCTAAGTCCAGGGCTGGTTTTGCCACTGCGGTTTTGCAGGGCATTTTGGCAGCTCCTGCTTCCTTATAGTTAGCCATCCTCCCTTACCTCTGCTTTGGGATTCTACCCAAGTGTCAGGACTGCAGCAATGTGAGATGAAGAACATAGTACAGTTTTGTACCTACCATAAATGTAGATGTTCGAAGATCCACATTGCTGCAGTCCAATTTACCCTCCCTCCTTCCCCTCTGTAGTTGGAGGTGGTTGTGTGGGTTGGGTTGTACATATTGTGTATATTGTATATATATTATACATATAGTTAGTGCAAGGGTGGTTGGTTATTTGTTTGCTGTCTTTTGGTTTTGACCTTTATTTTTAAGGTCTTCTGACATCTGGGGCAAGAAAAGACTGAGGATATGACGTCGGTCATGCGCATTTGTACCCTGACGTCCTGACGTCAGTTAAATGCGCCCTGACCGACGTCAGCCTTATACTTTGATATTCGGGCCGACCGTGGACAGCGGACTACCCAAGTGTCAGGACTGCAGCAATGTGGATCTTCGAACATCTACATTTATGGTAGGTACAAAACTGTACTTTTCTTTGGAACAGTATAACTGTGTTAGATATAGTCAGGAATATAGTAAAGCTTAGTTTAGATGTTTTTATTTATTTGTGTGAGCCTGTACTGCAGTGTTATTTTAAATACTTCCTGTGGTTTTGAACTCGGATGTCACTGTGGATATATATTTAGTGTTGTCTTGTTCTTTTATTATTTATTAAATATATTTAAACCTTTTTTTGTGGCTAATCTGTGTAGAGATATTTAAGTTTTGAGAGTACTTGTATATTTATTTGGTAAGACTGTATGGACCACTCCTAATAGCCTTGCTCTTGGTCAAACTAACATTTGTATTAGTATTAATATTACATAGTAATATTGGACACCCATTAAGAGCCCTAAAGTAGCTGATAAGGAGTGACTGGTGGCAGTGATAACTACCTTATAGTCTGGGCAGAAGGTTGCATAGCTAGTAAACTTGTGCCAGCTTTTCCTATGTGTGTGTATGTGTCAGCTATTTGAGCAGGGACACGAAGCACTGGTTGGACAGAGAGGGTGTTGGAGGTCTTGACTTGGTCACTCAGCTGAGATTACAACTCTATAGCTGTCTTATTGGAGCTCTGGAGAAAGATGGAGAAACCAGCCCCAGAATGACTGCGGTCCGTGTGTGCTCTTAAGGGAGATTGCACTTGATGCAAAGAGCCACGTCTGGAAATTCTGTGTGTACTTCACCGAGAGGATGAGAACGTCCCCCACTGGTGCCAGTGGTGAGGTTTGAAGCTCCTTGATTACTGGTCCAGTGGAGGGTTGTCACATTTGGCTGGTAGTGGTGGGATCAACACATCACATTTTGGGATTCAGTGGTGTGGATATTGACCTCCTGTAGCCTGTAAACAGTGGTCACTAAAGAAGGTGTTTGTACTCTCAATCAGCCACACAGTAGACATTCAGGATTTCATATCACAATAGTTTTATTTATTTTTTTGTTAGCTTAGTTAGCGAGAACAGGCAAGGATGTCAGCAGAGGATTATGGCAAGCTGACAAGGAGCCATTTGGCTGAGATGTGCCAAGCCAGAGGACTGGTGCATGCCAACTGACTAAAGTAGAAATTATTACAGCCTTAGTCACAGCTGCATCACAGACCAGCAACCGGAAGGATAACCAGACTGACCTTGGAGATGTACAACTCCCAGAAAATGGACAGTTCAGCTTTGGCTCAGAGGACTTAAAAATCCATCTGGAGTTAGAGACTTGAACTGGAGGCCAAACGTTTGGAGTTATAATCAACAGGGAAACTGCGGCATTTGGAGGCTGAAGAAAAGGAGAAACAGATGGCATTAGAATCAGCAGAGAGACTGAGACATCTGGAAGCCGAAGAAAATGAGAAACTGCGGTGTTTGGAGGCCAAAGTAAATGGAGACAGACGTTTGGAGATTGAAAAAAAAGAGAGGCAGAGGCAACATGAAAAGGAGATGCCGATTTTTCACCGGAGTCATGGGGGTAATAGGAAGGGAATAACTGAACCCCAAAAGCAATAAAGGTCAGTAAATTTCTTCCACAATTTACAGAGGGTGATAATTTTAATAGTTTTATTCATATGTTTGAAAGGGTTTGTAAACAGTATAATGTTGACCAAGTGTTCTAGGTACGGTTCCTGACCCCCTTACTCCATGGTAAAGCTGTAACTGCTGTTTCTAAATTGTCTGATACTGATTAATAAACAATTTGTAACTGTATTACAATTTAAGTAGAGTGTTTAAATTAACACCCGAGGCTTATAAAAAAAAAGTTTTGTGAGCATAGACGCAAGGCAGATGAAAGTGTGTGTGAATATATTGCTGAGTAAGCACTTATTTTCAGAGGTGGGTGAGTGGGTGTCCGGTCGTTACTTTTGAAGGGCTGGCAAACCTTTTGATGAGGGAACAAGCCCTTAGCAGTTTGCCTGAAGACATGAGAATCTACTTGGCAGATAGAGAATGTAACACCGCAGATAAGTTGGGGGAAAAAAGTAGACCTGTACCTAGCAAGCAGGGCATCACTGCACAGGGAAGGGATATGCAGTGCTGCACATGGGTCTAAGGGAACCCATGATAGGCAGCCTAAACCACCCCAACAGAGTCCGCCAGTAACAGGGGAAGCCACTAGTTCAGGTACATGGCCAGGATCAAGGGTTAAATGTTTTAAATGTAACCAGTGGGGCCATGTAGCATATAGATGTCCATGGAAGCAAGGTGGGGAATAAAAGGTAGGGGAGCCTGCAAGTGGGAATAACAGAATGCCAGTGGTAAGTTGTCCGGAGATAACCTGGGTACCAAACTACCACAAGAGGTTATATTCTATCTTAGTAGATGGGAAACAGGCCACTGCTAAGAGAGAGACAGCCTATGACCTAACCAATGTGAAGCTTGCAGTGGTTAAAGAGTAGCACTAATTGCTTGGGCAATCTGTTCCAGTCAGAGCTTTAGGGGGGACCCCATTCCAAATACTTTTGTCTAGGGTTCATCTTGACTGGGAGAATGGAAAAGGAAGCAAGCCTGTTAGGTGTGTTTGAGGATATCCCTGCAGATGTCCAGCTAGGGAGTGATTTTGAAATTGATTTTTGAAAACGATTCTTAAGGATTCATGGGATTTCCTCCAGGGGATTGATTTACAACAGTTGTATGATGATGCCATCTTTGTGACTGTGGACATTAAAGATTTGTTTACTGCGATACCCAGGACATAGGATTGGATTGGCCTGAGGCAGCTATAGTAGATAAGTGTAGTATTTCTACTGATGAATTACTAGTTATTCTAAATGTAATGGACCTCTTATTAAAAAAAAAAATGTATTTATTATGGAGGGAATGTTTTCATTAAGTAAAGGGGGTTGCTATGGGGACTAATTGTGCCCCCACATATGCTAACATTATACTAGCACGGTGGGAGAAGCAGTATGTTTTTAATTCTAGATTTTGTGATTGTTGGACACTTTATAGTAGATTCCTTGATGATATTTGTATTTTTTGGAAGGAATCGGAAAATAAGCTGAAAGAATTTTCGGAATATTTCGAATCTACCACCTCTTTTTTTTGCATTTTACAAGTACTATTACGTTTGATAAAGTGGATTTTTTTAGATGTTAGTATTATCAAAACATCTGGTGGCATTAAGTCAAAAGTATTCCGAAAGGAGACTTTTTCTAATTCATATCTACATTTTGATAGTGCCCACCCTTATGTACAAAAGAGAAGTATTTTTAAGGGGCAAATAGACTTACTTAGATGAAGATTTTGAAGAAGAATGTGTATTCTTGGAAAAACTTTTTAAAGAGAGAGGATATCCAGTTAAATTGCTTGGGGACACTAGGAATTACATTAAGAACTTACGGAGTTCAAGATATTTGCCTATTTTAGGCAAAGGAGATTCTTCTACACTTTCCTCATATGTTCAGAAAGAAGTTAATGATTTTTGTAGGACATTCACGATGGAATTTAATAGTGAATCCAAGGTTGTAGAGGATGTGGTCAGGAGAGAGTGGGATAGATTTACTTCCCTCACAGACCTTAAGGGCTTAGTGAATAAGCCTATTAAAATTATTTTTAAAAAAGGGAAAAACTTGAAGGAATTGTTTGAGAGGGGAAGTAATAACGTAGTTAAAGACAGGAATAAAAGGACAGGCACCTACAAATGTGGGGCCTGTTCTCAGTGTAGCTATATAGCTAATACTGACCAGGTATTTATTAAATCGAAGAACAGGTTGATTAAAATTATGTATTATAATAATTGTAATACTAGTAGTCTTGTGTATTTGGTGATATGTGAGTCTTGTTGTTCCATGTGAGAAAGACGGAGAGACATCTGAAAAGACATATTTATGAGCACCTTTACGCTATTAGTAAAAATAATGAAAGGAATGCTCTGTATAGGCATTCAGTGTTGTGGTCAAGCAAAATTTTTATTTTTTGTTTTGGAGACGGTGAGTGCTGATGCCAGGGGGCGTTCTTGGGAAACCCGTTTAGAATAAAAGGGATCTGTACTGGCAGGTCACTTTAGATGCTGCCAGACCCCCAGGCTTGAATGAGAGCATTTCAATTGCTCCATTGTTAAAGTTAAGGGCAGCAAAACTTTAAAGTTCTATTATTTTCACTTTTCAGCCTATTTAGCTTTCATACCTTGCATTAAAAATTTTAATGGTTAAGCAGTTGGTAGCTTGTCCAGATATATTACTATGAGTTTTAAATATGCACATATATTTTACATATTTTATACATTTATACATTAATATATTTATTGTATTTTTTGTGTAAGTTTTAATAAAATGTTTTAGTAGGGTTTTTTAAATAAGTCTTATAGGTTAATTGGATGTATTCCTTGGTTAGTTTGAAATTAGGTTAGTATTTAAATGAGTTTTCCTTGTATTGTATGTTATCTGAAGAAGTCTTGCAAGACGAAAACGTATGTGGACTTGTCAGCGTTAATTTGTCAACATTTACTTTGTGGTTTCTGAGAATAAACCTTTACCAGCCGTGGTTTGTGTGGTGCGTTTCCAGCAGTCTTTCTTGAGGTTATTGTTTTTTATGCACCTAACTTTCAAATCCAAAGCAGAATTATTTATTCAAGAAATGCACATGCTGCCAGAAGACTGGGGAAAAGAGGATAAAAAAATAGAGAGACAATAACAGCATCCGGCAAAGATACAGATAGTAAAGGGGTAGCAACTATTATTAAAAAAATCACTTAAACACCAGACACGTTCTAGTGAATCTGATACTAATGGTAGATGGTGTTATTTTGCAAAATTCTGGGTTCTTCAAACCAATATTATCCTTTAATATTTATAGCCCATGTTTAAACCAACAGGATTTTATATTAGAGATTATAACATTCTACTTAAATTTCCCGATCACTTGTTTATACTGGGGGGTGGGGGAGTTGGAATTTGGTTTTAGATCTGAAATTAGATAGAACTGCAAAAGCTGGAGTGCAAAATACCCAAGCTTCTTCAGCACTAAAAGTCCTGATCTTGGACTTTGACCCATACTTTTTTAGAGATAGTACTGGATCTACAAATAACTACACATACTATCTATAATGCCATATGTCCTGGTCTAGAATAGATTTTTTTCTTCAATCAGAACCTTTTATGGATCTGGAGGTCAAATATTTTATAGAACCAAGATTCTTTTCCGATCATTTGAGAATTAATATCAAGATTAACTGGCTGAGGTCGGCAAAACCTATTTTATTGAACTCAAACTGGCCCTTAAACCCAAACTTACTTAAAATGTACAACAGGAAATAAAAAGTATTTTAAAAAAGCTAAATGAAAATTTGCATAAAACAAACATACTTTATGACATTCAATGGGGGGGGCAGCAAAACTAGAATTAAAGGAATTCTGATTCAGAAAGCAAACTTTTAGGGAAAAAAAAAGAAAAAAGCTAATTGATAGAATAAATGAGGTAGAAAAACCCAAAAAGGAAGTAGCCAGGGACTTGATTCACTTTTGTGTAGTTTACAAAAGTAACTTTATATCAGTTGGATGCACAACAAAACTCACTAGTGGAAATGAGAGGGTACTAGCTAAGTACTCAGAATGACTGCAAATACCATCTAAAATATTAGCAAAGATTATAAATGCCTCACAAAAAGTCCCAACAGTCCCGGAATTATTCTACTTCGGTAACTCGTATTACACAACGACTAGTATAATTGATAAATTTGAAAGCATCTACATCCAGATTTATGGTCCGCTTGAATTATCTTCTGAATCTGAAAGTGAGGAATTTCTAAATTATATCACTTTTCCTAAAATCAATGACAAGAGGCCTTTAACGGATCAAGAAAATCTAGCAGTAATAAACAAATTAAAAAATGGCAAGTCTCCAGGACCTGATGACTTCACACCCGAATTTTATAAAACGTCATCAAACATTATAAAAATCCAACTGAAAGTTTTCAGTTACATAAGGGATAATCATATTACTAATCTATATTTAAACAATTCAAAAACAATTTTTATTTTAAAAATAACTTGGATAAGAAAAATCCATTAAACTATAGATCAACAACCCTGATTAATCTCTATATTAAAATCTATGCGTCACTACTAGCCAAAAGTCTGAAAAAGATTTTGCTAAATATAATTTAGTCTGAACAGTCAGGGTTTATGTACTGCAGACAAACTTGGGGCAACACTCTTTACACTAGATGCAGCAAATCAGCTCATTACACAAGAGAAAAACCTTAGACTTGCACTCATACTTGATGTGAACAAAGCTTTTGAAAGCGTAAACTTATTTTTATTTTGGGTATTATCCTGCTATAGCATGCCAAGGAAATACATAGAAATGATTACTTTACTGTATATAAACTCACATACAATCCTCTAAGTAAATAAAACTAGCTCAAAACCAATAACATTTTTAAATGGAACCAGGCAAGGATGCCCCCTATCCCCGTCTCTTTTCAATTTATATATAGTACCCCTTTTCCTATATTTAAGACAAACAACCTACTATCATATGCCAAAAGTAATAATTACAAAACTATTCTTAACTGCATTTGCTGATGATTTGAACATATACTTGGAACTTCCTAACACAGACTTAAAAAAAGTCATCTCTATAAATAAATTATCTGGAATATCAAACTAAAATAAATACAAAATAATCTCTTATTTTCCCAGTAAACATACTTGGTCATTAAAAAAAACTATTTTCAAGAAACTGATATAAAAATAAGTTATAACTTTAAGTACGTAGGTGTAAACTTTGATAGCAACTATAATTCATCATTACCAGTGAATTTGCTTAAAACATGGGCAAATATACAAAAAGATATCCAAAGATGGAGTAAAATTAAACTGCCTTTTCTTTCGAAAGTGGCAGTCCTAAAAATGAGTTTACTTCTTAAATTTTATACCAGTTTAATGCAACAAGCATAATACTCTCCCAAAAATTCTTTAAAGCCATCAGTATCAAAATATCTTTGGTACCCTAAAACTACCAGAATTAGCTATAAAAAAATGTCCTAAAACAGGGGGGGGTGGGCATTCCTGACTTCAAGCTATATTATGGCATTATTTGTTCCAACAGGATTTTACAAATTGATGAATTTTATCCCCCAACAATTGAATGGTCCCCGGTGTGGATTAAAATATGGTACGAACATACCCAAAAACTTAAAATGAATCCTAAAGCTCTTCCCTTTATTGATCAAGAAAATCTTAAACACATAAAATAAATACATGCCCTATTTAAAAATAAAATACTTATTTTCCCAAAACTCCTGAGTTCAGTAAGTCTAAGGCATTTCCTAATTTTGTTCCAACCAATAAATTTCAACCCAAATATTAAGATGAGTGAAAAAAATGATATAATTTGATAATTATCCACAAAACAGGTATTGGAACATGTGGGATATATTAAAATATAAGGGGAAACCTATTGAGGAAATTAGATCTTTTAATAATCTTAATAAAAACTGTACAATCATATTACGGCAATTGTTAGATCTGGCTTCCCCTTTAGTGAAAAAACTGAATTCTAATGAAGATGAGGTAGATCTGTTTGTAATGCTATGGGAATTCCTATTACTGAAAAAGAATATGTTGTCACATATGTACAAAGTGATAATTAGTACTAAATACCAATCATCCCTGGTATATTCAAATTGCTGGCATCTTAAGACTGAAATTTGCTCTGTGGAGCAAAAACTCCAAGCTATCAAAAATACTCTCAAACTTATACCTTGTAAGAAACTTATTTATACACAATGAATGATAAATAGTGCATATTTAACCCCAGATAAATTAAATCACAACAAACCAGAGATCTCTTTGAATTGTCCATCTTGCTTAATTCCAAATGCTGAGTTACTACACATTTTGTAGCTGTAAATGCTCTTATAAACTGTGTTGTGCCATCAGAGTGACATTACAGAAAATGGGTTGTGAGAAAACCTCTGTCACTTGGGAATTCGCAATATTAAATATTAACTCAAGTATACTGTATAGGCAAAAATTACATATTTTAATTACACTTTTTGCTCTAGTTAAATTACATATCACACAAAATTGGCTAGATCGTACACAACTGTTCTGGTCGGGATTTAAAAATATGGCAAGCAAGTACATAATATTTCTTTTTTTGACTGGTTGTGATTAATTTATCTTAAATATTAGTCTCTCCTTCTTGATCACATTTTAGGAGAATAAGACGGACCAAATCGAGTCATAGCACACATACAAATAAACATTTTCTGATTACACTTACATAGTTTTGATACAAGTTTTGAATAACGTTTGCAAAGCTGAGTCTCAAATTTAAGGGTTACTGGAAATTCATAATTGATAAGTAGCTTTCGTGGCACTACATGTATATAGTGTATATATTTTTGTTGTGTGTTTATTTTTCTTTGTATGTACAACTATTATATTAAGGTATATGTTATATGTTGCTTGTGAAATCTCCTTTGTCATATTTTGTATTTTACATATTCATCAGTTCTTTGAACACAAATTATGTATGTGTATAAACTTTAAACTTCATTGTTACTTATGGACTTGTTAAAATTAATAAGAATTATATTGAAAAAAACATTAACAGTGTAAAGTCTTTTACGACAAAAAAAGTTTAAGGCTAAGATAGAATTGTGCCTCACTGCTCACCTAAAACTACTGTTGTATGACAGATATATTTCTTGGCAAAACTGTCATGTTGGTGGAATCTCTCACTGGCCCAACAGAAATGCTGTGTACTAAAAAATTGTAAGCAACCCCTCATCTCCAGCAAAAATCTGCTATTTCAGACAATAGAAAGATTTAAAATCTGCAACCATTTTGGCAAACAATAAACAGCTCAAACGTACTGGGGAAAACACAACCCTGCAGTTTTTCCAGTATGATTAATATTTATATCTCAGAACAGATTTTTTTACATTATATAAGGCCAAGGCTGTCTGTCTCCATTCTCAAAACAATTACCATCACCAGTAATGCCACAGGTAACAATAAGCTATACTGCTTCTTCTCAGTTCTGTTCTATGTAAAATCCCTTACTAAGCTCAAAATTCTACAATTTTCCTAACAGTTTTCCTGTCAGAATATACAAGCATGGCTGCAGCTGCCATTCTGTTTAGCAGATTGGTCAACAAGCAGTATATCCTCAAGTTTTACAAAACCTTCTTTGTCACCCCCCCCCCCCTTCATAACAGTGTTCTTTCAGTGAATTCTCAAGCTACTGTAATTCTCTTGTTCCCTTTCTAAACTATCAGAAATGGTTTTCCAAAAAGCTAATCACAACCTAAATACTCATAATCCATTTTCAGAAATGCAGTATAGCTACTATACTAGCTATAATATAGACTCAGCCACCTTAGTTTTCATAGAATACATCTGCAACAAACATAATGGAGGCTTTGTAGATTCTTTATTGTTTAACTTCAAGCCATTGATAAGTATTCCATCCCATTCTGCTTTCATCCCTCTGTATCGGTCCTGGCATCCTATCAGTTATTTATGCAGTCCCACACAACTGATAAACTGGAAATATGTACTTTCTAGCCCCAAACTCACCACCATTGGTGCATGTCAGGGATTAGTAATCAGCCAATTGCTTATTTAGAGATTGTAAACATCTTGTACACTGCTCTTTTTCGTCTGATCCATTATGCAGGTGACTGCGTTCTTCCCAAATCCCTGAAGGTTCCAGTTTACCACCTCAGTCTCTTTTTTTTTCTAATGTTCAAAAATTGCTCTTCTCATTAAAGAACTTTTCGACTAGCACATTAACAGGATTGTTTAACAACAAAAAAAAAAAAAGGTAGGTCACCTCTGAAGAATATCTTAACAGATCAAGCTTGTGTAACTACTACTGCCTGCTTCCTTTTACTCAGATTTCCAAATGCCACCTAATTTCCCTCCAAATTAAATAATTATCTACTCTCCAGGACTAAGCTGTAATAAACTAGAAAAAATGTGCCACTATCTTACACCAAACAGGGCCCTCCATTTTGTAACAAAAAGAAAATTGCTTAGCTTGAATTTTCTTACCTACTTATTTTTACCAAGATAAAGGTGTTATGTAAAATACTTTACCTACTAAATGCCCAACCTTTGAAGATCTTTATCAGTGCCCTTTTCTCCATTTTGTTCTGCAAGCTATCAGGTTGCTGCGTGGACTGTTATTACTTTTCTCGATTCAATGCCACTCTCCTACCTTCTTTGTCATGCAAGCCATCTATCTCGTTGCTGGGCGTTCTCATTTCGTATTGTCTTCTTGTCTTTTGAATTGTTTATAGAGCCACCAGTTTTGTGAAAACGTAGGAGACTGGAACCTTTACAGCTTTACAGGTGAGAGGCTGGTCACCTCAGAGCAGCCAGTAGACTGTTCATTGTAAGAAGAGCTGTGCTAATATGTTGGGATAGTTGAAGGATTTAAGGCCTTTAATTTTTGGGTTAAAAATCTCTGGGGTTTTTACGGTTGGGTGATGTGTTTGTGTACATACCAAATGGAGCATTGTATTCAGTGATAGGTCTTGTCTGAAAAGGGAAGAGTACAGAGGTAAGATGACTTCTTTGGATCTGTAAGATATCCCAGTGGAAGTTAAGTGGGCCAGATAGAAGGATTTCCTGACTTTGCAGAAACATAAATATGCAAGTCTCTTATGTCAGTTCCAATTTGAATAGGAGTACCAGTTATAACATATGAGGTGGGAACAGCTATTCTGCCAAACACTGCTGTGCTGCACTATTTACATTTAGTCTGAGCCCATTTTCAGTACATCAGGTATGTGCATATTCCAGTCCTTTTTAAAGGAACTTGGTATTTGTAGATGATCAGATAAAAGTGCCCAGTTTGCAATCATCAGAAAACTTGGTCACATCACTGTTGAGTACACCTTAGTTTTAAGCTTTTTTTTGACATTCTCCTGTCACATACTACCACTGATAGTCTGTGCCAGTTGGTGAAGACCTTCTGATTCTAACTTTTTACCTCTTCGCTCAGAATTCCCTATTCTTCCAGTCATACCTCCCAGAACCTGAAGCTGTTAAACTGTTCCACTGCAATCCCTTCTGTCTCAATTTTCAGTTTCTTTTGGTTTCTTCCATTTGCTGTCATGATAACGGTCATGTATGTACTCAGTTTCATCTCGTATGCTTTCAGTTTTGCATTCCATTCCCTCCTTATTTACTGAAGTTCCTGTTCAGAATTTGCTTGTAATGCCACATCATCTGCATGCAGCAGCTTTGTGGATTTGTCCCCTCCAGCCTGTTACTAATGTAGTTCATCACCACTATACACAGTAGTCAGTTTGGAGCTGAACCCTGATACACACCCATTCCAGTGGAAAACCCTCCAAATCTGAACTTTATCAGCACTTGTGTCATTGGGTCCTAGTAAATAACTTGCACTAATTCTACTAATGTTTATGAGACTTTGAACCATTGTAGGACTGCTCAAATAAGCTTTCTTAGAACTTTGTCATATCCTTTTTCCAAGTATAGGAATGACCAGTTGAAATCTTTCCTAATTTCTGCCTTCTTCACTGGCTGCTTCACTACAGACATTGGGTCAGTTGTACTGCATCCTGATCGGAGTCTGAACTGCTCTTCTGTATCACCTTAAAAATGTGTTTATAGCCAGCAACTGCATGACTCGTTCTTCCACTATTTTTGGCCCTTCATCTCTGCTTTTTCTCATTCCTCCTTACCTTATCCTCTTGTTCTGTTCCATTTTTTGTTAATCGTCCCATGGTCACAAATTCATGTTTTTCATTCCGTCTTTTTCCTGCCAGATCACTAGTGCTGCCTTCCGTTCCTTGGTAATGTTTTGCTTCTCTCACAGAAGTCCCATGTTCCAGTCTCATTTTTTCCTATTAGCATATTCTTGTATTAGCTATCTTTTATTCCCACATAGAAACTAGCTCCATTACCTTATTATATGCTTTATTTATAATATGTTTAATTTTCATTGATAAAGTTCTTTGCTTTGAAATTGTGTGCTTTTCCCATGTTTTATCGTATGGAGCTTCTCTCTCTCTATGCTTTACAGAAAATGGGCCGTATCCCGCTAGACCTTAATGGTTATCAGATGTAGGAAAAGGTTATTGTCGGACATTTAAAGATGACCACGCACTCAAGTCACTCCACAACAAGTACAAGTATGACTCTCATTGTCCATGTGGGTGTGAATTACCTGAGACGCACCTCCTTGGGCTACATGAAAAGAGACATGGTGGAGCTCTCAGATTTTGTGGCCTAGGCAGGTATGACTCTAGCCCTGAGCAGTATCCTACCATCGCCCAGAGTGATACCATAGTACAAACAGAAAATGACTGACTTCAACAATTGACTAAGTTTCTGGTGTCATTCTATGGGGAATCCAGTATCTGTCTGCTTGGGATGACATGATTGAGGGACCTCAATGCTTTGCTAGAGATGGCCTGCATCTGTCACCCCTGGGTTTCCGGGTACTGGCTAAGACTCTTGTCATCCCTGTAGTGCCTTTTTTTAGGTGGTGTTCTAAAGACCAAATTACCACTGTAACAGCTATAAATAAATGCAATCTGAGTGTCATGCTGCTCAATGCTAGAAGTCTAAGTTTCAAGATGCACTCGCTCGAAGCACTCCTCAAAATGGAGAACATCGACATTTGTACTGTAATGGAGACATGGTTTAAAGCAGCAGAAAGCACCCTTGCGCTACCAGGCTGCAACTCATTCCACACCTTTCGGCCCCAGAACATGGACTGAAGCTCCATAGGTGGTGGTGTCTCCATATTCATAAAGGATATGCACACCTCCAGACTAGTAGCCCAACATAACGCATCTGGGATAATCCAGGGTCAACTAACATTGGGTAAGACGGCGATTCAGGTCATAGCCTGCTATAGGTCCCCAACCATGTCCCAACACTCACTCCACATTCCTAAGCACCCTGGAAAATATTAAGATACAACCCAACACTCTCATACTAGATGATTTCAACTACCCCTCGATCAACTGGGAAAACTACTCATGCATAGGTTCATAGGTTGGTACTAGGTTATTGGCCCTATGGCCTATACAAGCCTAGCCATAACAATTCTCTGGCTATTTCTTCCCACAGTATTTACTTCCATGGACCTCTGTTTACTTCCCTGGACCCCTGCACCAATGCACTGGCCCAGCGCTTCCTGGAAGTTATCAATTCCAATGCCTTGGACCCAGCTCATTCTTATCCCCACTAGAGGAAGTAACGTCCTTGACCTGGTTATTACTAACATGGGCAACTGTTGCTCTGTACCAGTAGTCAATTCCTCCCTGGTTAGATCTCACCCACACCCCCTCCGCAAAGGTATCCACCATGAAAAATTTCTCCAAAGCTGACTTTGGACCCATAAAAACAGCAGTGGCTAACTTCGCAGCACCCATACCAATGGAAAATAGATGCATGACTGCCGAATCATACACCAATGCACTGTACGAACACGTACATAAATGCATGGAACTAGCCATACCCAACAGAACCAAGACGCTGTCCTCCAGAAAAAGGAAGCCAATCTGGTGGTCCCCTGCCATTAATAAACTCGACAACAGAAGGAAGAAACTGTTGCAGAAAAAGGTGAAGTCGCAAGACTGGAAAAATTCCCTTATTAGCCTCAACACAAAGTTGAGATCCCTCATCAAAACCTCCAAAGCCAGATATGAAGGCAGAATTGCGGCAGACACTAAAAACAACCACAAAGCTTTCTATAGTCAAGAATCTCCACGGCAGTACCCAGATTGCTGTGAGTTAATGCACAGTGGTACCTCCTATACTGAGCCAGCAGATATTGCCAACATACTGGCCACCTCCCCTAAAGGACCAATCTCAATACCGGAAGAATGCCAGGCACCCAGCATTACTGCAGCATAGGTTAAAGCCGAATTGTCCAAGGCCAAGAATACACCTTCCATGGGACCAGACAGTATCCCCGGCTGTGTTCTACATGAATTACAAAGTGAACTGGCACCATATCTGTGTGCCCTGTTCACTCACAGCCTTACCTCAGGCTTTGTCCCTACCGAATGGCACACTGCTACAGTCATCCCTCTCCATAAAGGAGAAGTGATTACAGACCCTAGAAATTATTGCCCCATTATAAAAACGACAATCACCCAATGGACCGAACAAAGGCACATACAAAACTTTTATTTCTCTAGCGCTTCGGTGTGACCACATTCCAGGAGTAATACTAGCATTAGCCTGATGAGTCTGATATGTAAGGCTATGGAGCGCATCATCATGGACCTGATTAACAAGGATATAGGGAATCTCCAACTCTAGATCCTATGCAATTTGGTTTTATGAAAGGTAGGTCATGCCTGCTCAACCTGGTTAACTTCTTTGAGTCAGTCACCAGAGCTGTGGATGAAGGTAAGGCAGTTCATACAGCCTACCTCAATCTGGCCAAGGCCTTTGATACCATTCCTCACTCAGGAATTATTGATAAACTCACCAAACTAGGCATCAACCCCTGTATCGTTAGGTGGGTTGCAAATTGTCACACAGATAGAACCCACAGTGTGAAAGTAGTGGACTTCAAGTCAGACTGCCGACCAGTCACGAGTGGAGTCCCAGAGGGTTCAGTCCTGGATCCTTTCCTGTTTGGCATCTACTTCTCAGAAGTCCAGGCCAACATAGAGGGACTCTGGTTGACCAAGTTCGTAGATGACTGTAAGCTGGGAGCCATTATTAACTCCCCAAGAGATATAGACATCCTACAGAAAGGCCTCACTGAGACCAAGGACTGGTGTCGAAACCATGGCCTTAAGCTTAATGCCAAAAATGTGTCATCATCCCCTTTGGGAAAAACTCAGTTCCCACTAATTACCACATCGATGGGAGCCCACTGAACACTGAAGGCATTATAAGAGATCTGGGGACACAGGTTGACAGCAACCTCTCCTTCAACCACTGCATTGCCACCGTGGTCAGAAAGTCCTATGTGGCACATCTCCTTATCAAGGGTTTTGCATCCAGGAAGAAAGAGGTCATCATTCCTCTCTACTCTTCCCTCATTAGACCAATCATAGAGTATAATGCCTCATTTGGCATATACCTCACTAGACACCTGCAACAGCTGGCGAGGCCACAAAAGTACTTCACAAAGAGGATCCTAGGCCTTAAGCACATGTCCTACATGGACAGACTGAAAAAACTCCAGCTATTCTCTGTCTCATATCGTCTACTAAGAGGCGATCCCTGCCTAACTTACAAAGCTGTGTCTGACCCAGCTATGTTAGAAATGCTACATCTAAAGAAATCCCAATCCCTCAGCACCACACGCTCCAGAGACCTCAGCCTCAGTACCACAATCAACCGAACATGCTGGAGGGACAGGTTCATAACCCAGAGACTGCCCATACACTGGGATAGACTTCCCATACATGTCAAGCAGAGCACATCACTGGCCCTCTTCAAGAGAAATCTTGATGAGTGGATGGGAAATAGAAAGCTCACTCCGGGGATCATTCCAGTGGTTCTACTTAATAGAGGCGGACTGGGAGCTAACGTCGGGCAGCACAATGCCAGGGCACTTCTATGGGCTAGGCTTGTAAAGGCTCCAGGGCCATTATCCTTCTACACACCTATGAACCTATGAATCAGGGACATTGGATTTAGAGTTCTTAAAAAATGAAATTCCATTTTCATGAGTTAAATTCTGGGAATTAGACCTGTGATTTTTAAAAGTAATTTTCAGTCATGACCACAATGCCATTATTTTTTAGTGCATTAATTTTTTTGCATGCAAGCTTTAGAATATTTGAATATATATAACAGTCTAAGCAAACTGACAGCACTTTATATGTAATAAGAAATACAAGTTACAATGAATGTGTGGTCTAAAATTACAGATTCCACAAATATCTCATTTTTTTCCCAGTACTCAGAAAGTTCAGATTGTGGATTTAGTAATATTAATCCCTGAAAATTGAAAAAAATTATTGACTGTGAAGATGAACTCCTTGTGATAAGGAGTTGGTATTTTTTCTGGCAAATCCTGTTTTCACATGGCTTAGATAGTTTTGCATCTTTTACTTTAGATTTTCTTAAGTATTTGAAGACCCTGTACTCGCTGTTTATCCATTATCAGTCATGTGTATTCCACTTGCTGAAGCGTTTAAAAAAAAAAAAAAAAAAAAAAAGGAAATACCTGAGAATTAACTGTCGGCTGAAACCCTGCCTTGAAAATGGCCCCTTACTTTATTAATCTAAATTTTGCATACTAGATGAAGTGCCCTTGTACATTTCTCCCTGATTTTAGATAAAGGGTAAAGAAGTAACTGTGTCTCATCCATGTACAAAGTCTTAATTGTACACTATCAAAGTTAATGTAACTTCCAGTCAAAAATGTTGGTCATCATAAGATGCTGAAAGTGTCTTAAAAGAATAAAAAGACTCTATATGGGCTACAGGAAAAACATATTCTTGAACTGATTCAAGCAGTTAAGCAGTGCTTAGTAAATTACAAGTTGCAGCTGCCATCTTGTGGTCATTCTTGTGCACTGCCTCATTTTTAACGACTGGAAACAGCAGTTAATCCTCTGTAGGAAGCCTCATGTCCTGATGTGCGTATGTTGACTAAATATAGTAAATAATTGAAAATGTAATTTGCGTGTACTAATGACAAACTTTTTTTTTTTGAGGCACTAAAATGAAAGATAAGCACTTTAATTTACTAAACTATTTTGAAGAGCTGTAGATTTTCATACCAGTGTCAGTGCAAGAGTGACAGTGTTTTAATGTATTTCTTCACTGAACAATGCTAAGATCAAGTTACATTCCAGCAGTTCGAATTTAAGTAACTTCCACCCCCAAGTTCAAAAGTGTGATGTACTTGTCAGTCATAATGTAGGAAGGAGGGGGAGGTGTCAAGGTTAGTCTGGGATGACCTCTCAACCTCTTAATGCAAAAAAGGAGATGAGCAAGGAATGATGGGAGGTAATAGGAATTGATTCTTATACCTGAATTTGAAAAGAAGAAAATGTGTGGATTGGTTGGAGTAGGGTGGCTTTGTACTTTCACCCAGGTGTTGGACTACATCAGATCAAGTGGCTGAGGGGGGGGGGGGGGGGGGTGAAGGGTGGGACCTCATGAAAGCTTGCAAAGATTGAGGAAGTCTGCATGAAGGGCGTTATCTGAGTGATAAGGAAGCCTTAGTGAACAAAATCCTGCTTATAATGGCAAACTTAAATCAACTGTTAAGATGAAAGAGTAAGCAAACACAGTACCAGATAGAGGAGCAAACTACTGTGAAAAGAAGATAGTACTGAAAATCTGTAAACTGTAGCAACAGATAAATGTAAAATCCTATAGTCTAGTAAGACTTAAAAAATCGTATGATGGAGGCATACTAGTGGGTGATGATCGGGATGGGCTGTTAGTAGATGGGCAATTAATGTAGGATGTTGGACTAATGTAGTATGTCTGTGTAGTGCTAAGAATTTTAAGGCAGTAGCATAGTTTGACAACTGCCCTAAAATTTTAAACATGATTTTGGAAAGGTAAAAAAATCACCGATCAGTCACCTAAAGTGTCTGATTTTGCAGGAGAGCTATGATTTGCCTCATACTTCTGTTATGTTCCTCATAAAATGTTTACTTTTCTGGTAAACTACTGAAGGTTGCAGTCTGCCAATAATGTCAGACATCAGAGTTTTATACTTACTGTTTCAGAAAGTGCATGTTGATGCAAAAATATTCTGTTTAACTGTGTAACAGCCTTAATTGTGGTCCTTCATACGTTTGCCCCATCTTAAGTAAGAAGTTTGAAATATTTGGTAAATTACTTAGAATGGGAGTCAGTGCATAGTGATGTAAAACCTGTTGTTCTGTTAAGTTTTTAAGTGAATTAAAAAAAAATAAAAATAAAAACAAGCTTCATACATATTGAAGACCAACCTTTGTACTGACCATAAGAGAACCCAGCACTGCATTCATGACTGCAGTTTATGCATGGTCCAGTGTTCTCCATTATCTTCAGTAGATGTTTAATGAGAGAGAATGCAAAAACAAACCTAGTGCATGTACTGCATTGGAGAGAGCTATTAAGGAGTAAACTCTGAAAAACATTGTATTATCTTGCAAGTCCAAGAGAGCATGGGTACTAGGAAGGATCTGCAGGAGTATCCCATAATGGAGATGGGAAAATGGAATGGAATTTAGGAGTGTGGGAGACATTAGTGCCATGGAGTGGGAATGGATTAACACCTACCTTTGCTCCTCCTGCACACCTCTCGGATTAGATGGTGTAAACATTTCACTGATGTTGTTAGGAATGCATAGTGGTAAACCCTCAGATACATTGCACATGGACCAAACTGAATGAAAATTTATTGGAAAATGTTTTCATAACAGTGCTATGAGTACTCTGCTATTCAGAGAGGGTTTGAGTTTCAGGGAATGAAAAATTATTGACTTCAACAATTGGCTAAGCTTATGGTGTCATTCTAAGGGGATCCATTATTTGTCTGCCTGGGATGACATGATCGACAGACCACGATGCTTTGCCAGAGGTGGCCTGCACCTGTCGCCCTTGGGATTCCGGATACTGCCTAAGGCTCTTGCCACCCCTATAATGCCTTTTTTAGGCAAGGTTCAAATAACAAATTCACCACCGTAACAGGTATAAGCAAGCAAAATTGGAGGATAATGCTACTCAGTGCAAGAAGTCTAAACCTCAAAATGCACTCACTCGAGGCACTCCTTAAAATGGAGAACATCGACATCTGTGCAGTGACAGAGACCTGGTTCAAAGCTCCAGAGAGTGCCCCTGCATTACCAGGCGATAATTCATACCACACCTTTCGGCCACCTAACCCGGACCGAAGCACTAAAGGTGGAGGCGTGTCCATATTCATTAAGGATATCCACACCTCCAGGCTAGTTGCACAGCATAATGCATCCGAGATTATCCAAGTGCAACTAACTCTGGGCAAGACCGCAATCCAAATTGTAGCTTGCTACAGACCCCCTACCATGCCCCAGGATTTCCACTTCTCATTTCTTGATACACTGGAAAATATTAGGGTACAACCCAACACCCTAATAATGGGCGATTTCAACTACCCCACTATTAACTGGGAAAACTACTCATATACCAACTCTTTTGCTCAACGTTTTCTGGAATTCATAAATTCCAACGCCTTAGATCAACTTATTCACACCCCCACCAGAGGCAGCAGTATCCTAGACATGGCCATTGCCAACATGGGCGACTGGTGTTCCACACCAGAGGTCAGTTCCTTGTTTGTCAGATCCAATCACAAGCTAATCACCCTAGACATCCATATCCCGCCCCCACTATTAGGGAAACCACCGTAAAAAACTTCTCAAAAGCCAACGTCACACTTCTTAAGACAGAAGTGGCAAACTTCATGACACCCATGCAGACAGACAATAGAAGTACGACTGCTGAATCCTACACAAATGCACTTTATAAGCACTTACACGAGTGCATGGATCATGCTATCCCTAACAGAACCAAGATGCTATCCTCCAAAAAAAAGGAAGCCAGGTCCTCTGCCATAAACAAACTCTACAGCAGCAGAAAGAAACTGTTGCAAAAAAGAGTAAAATCCCATGACTGGAGGAGCTCCCTGGTCAGCCTCAGTAAGAAGCTGAGATCTCTCATAAAATCCTCCAAAGCTAAATACGAAAACAAAATTGCCACTGACTCTTAAGACAACCACAAAGCATTCTATAGCTATGCCAAGAATCTCAATGGCAACACTCAGATCTGTTCTGAGTTACAGCACAATGGCACTAAATATAAAGAACCAACTGATATTGCCAACATCCTGGCAGATAGGTTCAGTGCTAACTTTACCCCCTTCTCACCCCCTAGAGGGCCCATCTCTATACCAGAAGAATGCAAAGTTCCTGTAATCACGGCTGCTCAGGTAAAAAACATTCTCTCCAAAGCCAAGAACATAGCATCCATGGGACCTGACAATATCCCAGGCTGCGTTCTCACGAACTGCAGAATAAACTGGCACCCCACCCAAGTACCATGTTCAATCATAGCCTCACCTCAGGCTTTGTGCCCACTGAATGACGCACAGCGACAGTTATCCCACTCCACAAAGGGGGAGCCACAACGGACCCCAGGAACTACTGCCCCATTAGCCTGATGAGCCTGGTCTGCAAGGCCATGGAACATATCATCATGGAACTCATAAACAAAGACATTGCTAATCTCCAAACTCTGGACCCCACCCAGTTCGGGTTTGGAAAAAGCAGATCATGTCTCCTAAACCTGATAGACTTCTTTGAAGCAGTCACCAAAGCCATAGATGAGGGTAAGGTGGTTCACACAGCCTATCTAGATCTCGCCAAAGATTTCGATACCATCCCCCACTCTGGAATTATAGATAAACTCACTAAACTAGGTATAAATCCCTATGTCACAAGATGGGTTGCCAACTGGCTCACGGACAGAAACCACACTGTGAAAATAGCAGACTCCAACTCTGACTTCAGACCTGTGACAAGTGGAGTACCACAGGGTTCAGTCCTGGATCCTCTCCTGTTTGGTATCTACTTCTCTGAAGTACAGGCTAACATAGAAGGTCTTTGGCTAACGAAGTTTGCAGATGACTGCAAACTGGGAGCCATAATCGAAACTCCTAACGATGTGGGCATCCTACGAAAGGGCCTCACTGAGACAGATGCCTGGTGTCAAAGCCATGGCCTGAAGCTCAGTGCCAAAAAGTGCTTTGTCATCCCCTTTGGTAAAAACTCTGCACCCATAAACTACCACATAGGTGGTAGTCTACTTAACACCGAAAGTGTGATAAGAGACCTTGTGACACAGGTGGACAGTAGTCTCTCCTTTGATAATCACATCGCCACAGTGGTCAGGAAATCCTTCTACGTGGCACACCTCATCACAAAAGGTTTCTCATCCAGAAAAAAAGAGGTCATTGTTCCCCTCTACTCATCACTCATTAGACCCATTATAGAGTACAGCGCCTGTTTTGGTATGTACCTCACAAGACATCTACAATAACTGGAGAGGCCACATAAATACCTCACAAAGAGGATTACTGGCCTCAAACAGATACCCTATGCAGACCGTCTCAAAAAACTCCAGCTTTACTCCGTTGCATATCGCCTACTCAGAGGCGATCTTTGCCTAACATACAAAGGTATGTCAAACCCAGAGATGTTGGACATGCTCCACTTAAAGAAGTCCCAATCCCTCCGAACTACATGCTGTAGGGACCTAAACCTTGTCATCACAATAAACAGAACATGCTGGAGGGATAGATTCCTGTCCCAGAGACTTCCCATACCCTGGAACAGACTACCTATCTATGTCAAACAGAGCTCCTTATTAGCACTCTTCAAGAAAAATCTTGATGATTGGATGGGAAATAGGATATTCACCCCGGAGATTACTTTTGTGGCTGTGCTCGACAGGGGCACAGGAAAATAATTTTCTTGGGTGGCAAAAGCCAGGGTACCTTTTTGGCTAGGCTTATATAAGCCCTAGGGACAATAGCCTAGTACCTACCTATGAATGTATGTGAAGCATGCATAAACACCATAGTGAGAAACATAAAAAAAACTAGAAACTATTATCTGCATGCTTTCTGTATTCTTGCCAGTTTAGTTTTATAAGCATTCATATGTTTTCCATAGGAATATTATTATAAAGCATTAATTCGTATCATATGTACAAAACATATGTATTTGTGTGTGTGTGTGTGTGTGTGTGTGTGTGTGTGTGTGTGTGTGTGTGTGTGTGTGTATATATATGTATATATGGGTTCCATGCATTTGGTCGAATTACACTTAGTCGAAAATGATACCAGGCATTGCACTTCACTGAAAGCTCACATGGTCGAAAATGGAATTTAGCCCCTGCCCCACTATAGTGCAACCCTGGAGTGAGAATATTAAATAAGGGGTGGGTGTAGCCCCCCACATAATTTTAATGTATTCACTATTATAAGAAGGTATATCCATTAGAAATGCATTGATATATATATCTTTAATAAAAACTATTGGCATAATGTGGGGGGCTGTGCCCCCCGCACCCTCTTATTTAATATTATATATATATATATATATATATATATATATATATGTGTGTGTGTGTGTGTGTGTGTGTGTATATATATATATATATATATATATATATATATATATATATATAAATATATATATAAATATATATATAAAATATAGGTTCATAGGTTGATACTAGGCTATCTGCCCTAGGGCATTTACAAGCCTAGCCAGAGTGTGTTTGGCTTTCGCCACCCTTTTAAACGAGTTTACTATACCCTTTTAAGGTTAGTTTACTGTGCCTCTGTCTAGCAGTGTAGCAGAGGTAATCCCCGTGGTAAACCTATGATCTCCCATCCACTCGTCAAGATTCCTCTTGAAGAGAAGCAGTGAGGGGCTCTGTCTGACATGGACTGGGATTCTATTCCAGAGTGATGGGAGCCTCTGGGTTGTAAATCTGTCCCTCCAGCATGTTCTATTAATTTCTGTGCTGAGGTTTAAGTCCCTCGAGCGCATAGTTCTAAGGGATTTGTATTTTCTGAGGTGGAGCATGTCCATCAAATCTGGGTTTGACATGGCTTTATACATCAGGCACAGGTCGCCTCTGAGTAGGCGGTATGCAACTGAGTATAGCTGGAGTTTCTTTAACCTGGCAGCATAGGTCATTTGTTTGAGTCCCTTGATCCTCTTGGTGAGGCACTTTTGGGGTCTTTCCAGTTGCTGCAGGTGTCGGGTAATGTACATCCCAAATGGGGCAATGTTAAGTTGTCAATCTCGCCTTCATTCTTGCTTGATGGGTTCGGCTCCGACTCGGCACTTGCTAAGCTCGAGAGTCACTTTTACCAGCTCGAGGCAGCCCCATATCCCATGATGCAAGGCGGTAAGTACCCAGATCTCGTTTGCCGCTTCGCTGATGAGGTCCTCCTTTTACCAGCTCCTGGTAAGTGATTCATACACTAATACTTTTGCCCCTTTTTCAGTTTAAAGTTATATTTATAGTTAAAATTTATAGTTTTAGACCAGTTTTAGTCCTTTCCTGACTAAATTTCCCTCTCGTCTAAAACTTTTTAGTCAGGCCTTCTCCCATCCCATCCCCCCCTTGTTAGGGTGTGTGTGTGATTGTGAGACAATTTTATTTTTTTCCCTTTTGGGATTGTAAAATTCTTGGACAGGTGTTGTGTGTGTGTGTTACAACATGTCTAAGGAAAGGGTCTCAGGCTTTAAGAAGTGTGACTCGTGCTGTCAGAAAATGTCTCTGACAGACGGTCACACTTCTTGCCTTTACTGCCTGGGACCTCTCCACCTGCAGGACTCCTGTGCGATTTGTCATTCTTTTAGCCAGAGAGTCCTGCAGGAAAGGAGAAATATGCTCATTTTGAGGGGCCTTCTTAAGCCGGAGGGCTCTCCGGCTAAGTCGGCTCCATCTAAGACTTCTAAGTCTTCCAAGGCCCAGGCTTCTGTGTCCAAGCCTACGGCCTCGGCTCCGACTCTGTCAGAGTCGAGTTTGGCTCCGGCTGGAGCCGATTCTGGTTTACACAAACCTTCGGCACCGATGGCTATCGGTGCCGATTCTGGTTCGACCACTTCGGTGTCGGCTCCGATCGGTTCCGATCACCATGTGGCTCAGGCTTCGGTGTCGGCGCCGATCGGCTCCGACACCCTTACCTTTATGTCTGTATCTGCTCCGGCTGGAGCCGATGCATCGAAACTATCTGTCGGTGCCGAGAAGTTGTCGGCTCCGACAGCTTCTATAGTTTCATCGGCTCCGATGGTTCCGTCGAGGAAGAGGTCTAGGTCCCCTTCCTTGGAGCCGATACTCTCGGCTCCGGCTTCTCCTCTTGGAACGGAGCCATCGGAGCCGATCTTCAAGGTCATCCAGGCTTTCTGACCATGATTTAGAGAGAGTGGTCAGTAGATTATTAAAATCACAGGCACTGGCCTAAATACTACATAGTCCGTCTCAACAGATGACTATTAGTCCACACCCCATTGAAGTTCCTCCTTCGACTCTACCCCAGAGTTTGGAGTTGGAGTCTTCGGGAATAGTTTCTGCTACGGCTGAGGGACAGATACCCCCTTCTGCTCCTTCAGCCTCTACTCTTATCTCCTCTTCGAGACCTTCCTTAGAGGGATTCGGTGGTCGGGCTTCCCTGGTCTCCTCCGAGGGGGTGAGTGGCATCGGACCCTTGTCCGACCCCACTCTTCCCCTTGGGGCCTCGGCCTTGGTGAGCTCGGCTCCGACATCTGCCTCGGAGCCTTCCCTTTCGGTTGGTCCTGGAGTTCCTGGCTCTTCGGAACGGGTTCTCTCGGACCTCCCTGGGAGGGGAGCCTTCGAGGTGATGAAGAGTGTGCTGGCCACTGGACTCAGCCAGCAGTCTGTTCCCTTAGCTCCTCCCTCTATGGTGCCTGTCGACATCTCTGCCACTTCTCTTGCTCCCGGACCCAGAGATCCTCCGCCTCAGGTTTCCCCACTGGGAAGAACCCCCTCTTCCGAGGATTCTCCTGATTTGTCAGGAGATCCTCCGCGGAAGAGGACCTGTAAGAGGAAACACGTAGACTCCCCGAGTCTATCACTTCAGATACTGACTTAGATGAGTCAGAGGGATCCCCAAGATCCCCCTCTGAGGATGTCTCCTTCTCAGACATCCTAGAACTCCTTAGACAGAGGGGAAACTGGCCCACCAATAATCCCTCTGAGGATGAGTCAGTATACCTGGAGGCGTTTGGATCTCGGCCCTCCACCTCCTGGGTGTCTCCGCCTTCGACCCCTTATGCAGGTTATTGCTCGAAAGGCGTGAGCTGCTCCTGACTCTGTAGAGCCAGTCCCTAGGAGGCCTTCTAAATTTATTACTGCCCCGTCGGACAAGCAATTCCTCACAAAAGGTGTCCCCGCTGATGCCATGGTGGTGGCGGCTGCCACTAAGAAGGAACTTGCTGATCCTTCCGTACCTGTCCATCCTCCTAATAAGGACTCTAGGACCATGGATAGATATGGTAAGCGGATGTTCTCTTCAGCGACCTTTGCTATGCGTTCGCTGAACTACCTATGTCACTTCACCAGACTCCAGAGGGATATCTTTAAGGAGCTAGGTGAAGTAGTACAGGATCCTACAGCTGCAGGGGCTCAAGAAAAAATTGCTTCGCAGCTAGGAACCCTTAATTCTATTGCTAACTCCTCCATGCGACTGATATCATATGCTGCTGATGGAGCGAGTAGGGCCGCAGGTACAGGTGTGGCTCTTAGACGCCAAGCCTGGATGCGGCTCTGTAATTTTGCAGATCCCTTTAAGGCGTCCTTCACAAACTCTCCCTTTGATGGGTCAGCTTTGTTTGGCCCTCAAGTGAAGGAAACGTTGACCAGGTGTGAGCAGGACGGCAAAACTCTTTCTGCCGTAGGAGTCCGTTTTTCCACCCCTTCTAGACCTTACCCCAAAGGGCAGAAGGGTGGCAAGATGTGGTTCCGCAAATCCCAAGGAGTCACGCCGGATTCACGTGGTCAGTTTACCCCTAGAGGCAGAGGGGGTAACAACAACAGACGCCGCTCTAGAGGCAGAGGGGGTCCACAAAACCAGGGAAGCAGAGAGCCTCTCTCTGACAAGCCCTTTCAGCTTCCCTGAGATGTTGCCCGACTGTCCGTCCTTGGAGGCAGTCGGGGGAAGACTATCGCTGTACCCAGAAGCCTGGTGTTCCCTCACTCAAGACAGATGGGTACAGTCGATCATATCCGAGGGTTACAAAATTCCTTTCGAGGAAAGTCCTTTCTGTCACTCAAATTCCCTTCAGATGTACCACCCGGTCTAAGGGAAATTGCAGAGTTAGAAGTCTTAAAACTACTGCAAAAAAGAGCCATTCAGCCAGTTACAACAGATCATTCAGAGCCCGGAATCTACTCAAGGTTCTTGTTGGTCCCCAAAAGACGGGAGACTGGAGACCAATATTGGATCTCAGCAGACTCAACAAGTCTGTGAGGAAGACAAGATTCCGAATGGTCACTCTTCAGTCAATTCTGCCCTTCTTACAGAAGGACAACTGGATGTGCTCAATAGATCTTCAGGATGCGTACTATCACATAAAAATTCACAGACGCTCCAGGAGATTTCTCCGCTTTCGGCTGGGGTCCAGTCATTTCCAATTCAGAGCCCTCCCCTTTGGTCTCACTACAGCCCCCAGAGTGTTCACCAAATGTATGGCAGTGGTCACGGCTCACCTGAGACGTCAAGGATTCCAGGTGTTTCCGTATCTCGACGACTGGCTCCTTTCAGCCACCACCAGGCATCAGCTTGTTCAAGCCAGGGATTACACAATAAATCTTTGTTCTCAATTGGGCATCTCGATCAACTCCGAAAAATCATCCTTATTGCCCTGCCAGTCTATTACTTTCATAGGCGCAAACTTAAACACTGTTCGGATGTCAGCTACCCTTACAAATCAAAGAATTTCAGACATTCAAAGTCACGTCAGGATCATTCTAGCCAACAAGAAGGTACAGGCCAGAATGGTTTTAAAGGTATTAGGCCTCATGGCTGCGGCCATTACTCTTCTTCCCCTGGCTCGCTTCTACATGCGCCTTCTTCAATGGATGTTGTTCACTCAGTGGTCTTACCAACAACTTCCAATGCGTCACCAATTTCTGGTGACACAGATTTGCAAGAATCATCTTGCTTGGTGGATCACTTCTCCCCAGATTCACCAAGGCAGACACTTTGTACCCCCATCCCCCGTAGCCACTGTCACCACGGATGCCTCCCTGATCGGGTGGGGGGGTCATTATCAGGGCAGGATGGTTCATGGAACGTGGCAACCTTTCGAATACCACCTGCACATAAATGTCCTAGAGATGAGAGCAGTGCTTTTAACGTTGCAAGCCCTCAACGACTTTCTTCCCATAGGGACAATTGCAGTCCACACAGACAACATGTCTGTAGTTTGGTATATCAACAAACAGGGCGGAACCAAGTCCTACCCCTTGTGTCGAGAAGCGCTCAGACTTTGGCAATGGGCGATCTCCTCTCATCGGTTTCTGGTAGCAACGCACATCCCTGGGAAAACCAACATTTTAGCGGACAGATTGAGCAGAGCTATTCTCATGCCTCACGAGTGGTCTCTCAAGCAATCTATAGTGGAAGAGATTTTTCTGGAATGGGGTCGCCCATGTTGCGATCTTTTTGCTACTCCCCAAAACAGCAAATGCCCAGACTTCTTTTCTCTCTTCCCACTGCCAGGCCATCCCCCCAGAGATGCTCTGACCCAGGATTGGCCCCAGGGACTTCTTTATGCCTTTCCTCCTTTTCCTCTGATCCCTCAAGTTATCCAGAAAGCAACCGTTTTGAGAGCCAAATTGATTCTCATTGCTCCTTATTGGCCTCGACAAATTTGGTTTCCGTTCCTCCATCGTCACCTTTTGGTGCAGCCGTGGCATCTGGACCCAGTGCCAGATCTTCTGATTCACCAATCCGGTCAGCTGCACCGGTCTATCCCTTCTCTCAACCTCACAGCATGGTTGCTCCACTTCCTTCCTTAGCCAGGCTTCCTATGATCTCTAACCCTGTTAGAGACATCATAGTAGCTTCACTAAAATCCTCTACCAGGAGGATTTACACAAGCAAATGGAAACGTTTCTCTTATTGGGCTAAAGCCAAGAATATTGATCCCTTCACTGCTCCAGTTCAAGCAGTTTTGGATTTCTTAGCGGAGATTTTTCATGCGGGCTCTTCTTCCACAGTTAGAGTTCAGTTGACTGCTATCTCGAACTTTCATATCGGGTTCGCAGATCACAACATTATGTCCCACAGGCTTTGTCGAGCCTTCTTGAAAGGAATTTTCCTCCTGAAGCCTCCAGTCAGGAGTCCGCCTCCTCAATGGGACCTAAATTTAGTGCTGACATCCTTGATTCTTCCCCCCTTCGAGCCAGCGGTTTCTTGTTCCCTGAAATTTCTTTCATGGAAAACTTTATTCCTGGTAGCTATTACATCGGCTAGGAGGGTGTCTGAACTTCATGCTTTATCTGTTCGCCCCCCCCTATTTGGTCTTCCACAAAGACAGAGTATCATTGAGAACTAACCCGACCTTTTTGCCTAAGGTCGCCTCAAAGACTAATTTGAATCAAGCCAGTGATCTCCCTGTATTTTTTCCAAACTATTCAAACAGATCGGAACAAAAACTACATTATCTTGATGTCCACCGCCAACTCAGATATTATTTGGACAGGACAAAACAATTCAGGAAATCTGATCAACTCTTTGTTTCCTATGCTGATAACAAGAAAGGCCTTCCTGTCTCAAAAGTGACCTTGTCTAGATGGCTTTCTTCTGTCATCTCTGAAATTTATCGGCTCAGGGGAAAACAGCTGTGCTCAAAACCTAAAGCACATTCAACCAGAAGCTTAGCTACTTCTACAGCCTTTCAAGCTAGACTTCCTTTAGACACTATTTGTGCAGCGGCCACTTGGGCCACTCCTCATACTTTTGTTTCCCATTACAAATTGGATTTGGCCTCCAGGGACAGAGCCAGTTTTGGCTCTACCGTCCTCAAGAGTCTGTTCCATTGAGCCACCCAGGATAGAGGTGCTAGGGACGCGGTCCCATCAAGCAAGAATGAAGGCGAGATTGACAACTTAACATTGAGAAGTTATGTACCTACCATAACGTTCCATGTTAGTTGTCTTCTCTCGCCTTCTTTCTTGCAACCCTCCCTCCTTCCCCCAGGCCTGGACAGACCTTTCTTATCAAAGAATGATAGTTCTGAAGACCATACAGAGCTGGTCCTTCTACCATCCTGCAGGTTTTTCTCTTCTTATTTCTTCCTTTGGGAAGTTTTTATGCTAGGTGCTATTGCCCTTTTGTCATCAAACGAGATCTGGGTACTTACCGCCTTGCATCATGGGATATGGGGCTGCCTCGAGCTGGTAAAAGTGACTCTCGAGCTTAGCAAGTGCCGAGTCGGAGCCGAGGATCGGCTCCGAACCCATCAAGCAAGAAAGAAGGCGAGAGAAGACAACTAACATGGAACTTTATGGTAGGTACATAACTTCTCATTATATTCTATTATGGGCCTGATGAGTAGAGGGACACAATGACCTCTCTTCATCTAGATGTGAACCCTTTAGTGATAAGGTGGGCTGTATAGAAGGTCTTTCTAACCACTTTGTTGACGTGATTGGTCAAAGGAAAGATTGCTATCCACTTGGGTCCCCAAGTCCCTAATTACTTCTTCCGTGCTTAATGGATTACCACCTATGTGGTAATTTGTGGGCACTTTGTTTTTCCCAAAGGGGATGACTATGCACTTTTTAGCATTTAGCTTTAGGCCATGGTTTTGGCACCAGTTATCCGTCTCTGTGAGGCCCTTTTGGAGGATGTCTGTGTCAGTTGGTGAGTCGATTATGGCACCCAGTTTGCAGTCGTCTGCGAACTTGGTCAGCCATAGTCCTCCCGTGTTAGCCTGTACCTCAGAGAAATATATACCGAACAAGAGAGGTCCCGGGGACTGAGCCTTGTGAGATGCCACTAGTAACTGGTTTAGAGTCTGACATGGCTCCCGCAATTCTGACCATGTGGATTCTATCCTTGAGCCAGTTTGCAACCCATCTTATGACATAGGGATTGATGTTTAAGCTGGAGAGCTTATTTATGATGCCCGAGTGGGGTATTGTGTCGAAGGCTTTTTCGAGGTCCAGGTAGGCTGTATGTACTACCTTCCTTTCATCTATGACCATGGTAACTGTTTCAAAGAAGTCAACCAGGTTCAGGAGGCAGGATCTGCCCTTAACAAAGCCAAACTGGGTAGGATCCAGCGTCTGCAGCTCCCCAATGTCTTTGTTTATGAGCTCCATGATGATCCGCTCCATAGCTTTGCAGACCAGGCTAGTCAAACTTAGGGGGTGGTAGTTTCCAGGGTCTGTTGAGGCACCGCCTTTGTGGAGCGGGACCACTGTAGCTATACACCATTCCTTGGGTACATATCCTGTACTAAGGCTAAGGTTGAACAGTAACTTTATATGTAGTTTTAGCTCTTCTTGGAGCTCGTGTAGGATGCAGCCCGGGACACCGTCCGGTACCATTAATGCTGTGTTTTTTGCCTTGGAAAGGGCAGCTCTTACCTGAGCATCTGAGATGTCGGGGAGGCGACTCTTTGTTGGGATAGATATTTGATCTTTGGGGGGGGGAGTTTGCACTGAACCAGTCTGCCAGGATGTTGGCTATGTCTGTGGGTTCAGTGTATTTTTTGTCATTTTGGATTAACTCTGAACATATCTGGGAGTTGCCACCAGGTTTCTAACATAACTAAAGAAGGCCTTGTGATTATCTTTGGTGTCCTGTGCAATTTTTCTCTCGAAGCTGGCCTTGTATGATTTTATGAGGGACCATAGTTTTTTGCTAGTACTGATCAGAGATGCCTTCCCCTTTAGGGATTTTGCTCTATCATGTAGTAGCTTCCTCCTTTTGTTGTAAAGCTTATGTATGGCTGGGGTCCACCAGATTGGACGCCTGCCTTTGGAGGATTGGGTCTTGGTTTTATTTGGGATTGCATGATCCATGCATTCCTGA
>NC_056748.1:326023664-326051164 GCF_019279795.1 Protopterus annectens
TGTTTTAGCAAATACAGTACTACTACTGCCACATCAGTGATTGTTTAACAGTGATCAAACAACATTGGAAATAAGATGCATTTATTCACACACTCCTTTTATACCCATCATTTACAGGCACTTTACTGAGTGTGTATAACTCACATGACTGATTGTGTAAGAAAACAATAATGCTAATCAATACTACAATAATTCAAACACAGTGTAATGACAGTAAAGTATTCCATCATATTTCTCACAAATGCACACTAGTCCTGAAAAGGGAGATAAGTGACTGTTTAAACTGGGCAAACAGCAAGTGGGCCAGTTATTTTTATCTACAGACAGCAACCATCCCATCTAGTAGTTAACACTACTATTTTGTACACTTTAGATGTCTGACTGTGAGAAAAAAAGTCACTGTAATTCACTGCAACTATATTCCAAACATTGTTATTCCAAGTTGCTTCACACAAATTGCATTAGTTCTGCAAGGCCAGAATAATAAGCAAACAGTAGCAGTTATGTTCTTTCGCAGACATCCCTAGTAGTTGTAGCTTATTTATCTGTATACATCTTGGATATCTGATTCTTGTTAAAATAAAAAAAAAAGTAAGTAAATAAGGCCACACGAATAAGGCCACACAAATAATGCATTCAAATAACTTTCAGCCCATTAGACCCCAATTCAAGGGCAGGTTTTAAATATTTCTCTTATATACTTAAAATGCTGTTAAAATAACAGGTTTTGCATTAGTATGCATTTTCTGTAGCTGTATCTCTGAAACTCCAATTGTCATTATTTAGTGATTGCAGCCCTTGAAAGAGTTTGCCATAAAACCACAAGATCTTATTCATTCACTGTGTCTGACATAACGTGGGTCATTGTGCTACTTGTCTTGTCCGACTGTAACATCAGTGCTCCTGTCTCAAGCCTTTAAGAATTTTCCATCCCATAATGCACCACTTCCTCTAGTTACTTCAGGTCATGTTTACCATAATAGCAAATGGATGCAATCTTATCTTACAGCTAAGTGCTCCAATTCTTGATATTGCTATGTGGATTTATAAATCCAAATGTTAATTTATTATCAAACTGCCTTATGGGAGTTTGTTTAGATTGAACTTCTATCCTTCCTTCTCGTGCTGTTTTCCCCCACCCCTTGTTTTGAGCTTTATCTGTTGTTGCACATTTTAATCTAGCATATCGGTAATAGTATACCATGATTGTTGTGTAATATGAGATTCTGTTTAGGCTGTTAGTGTTTATAGTTCTTTATCAAAGCATACTTGTTCATAAATAACTGCTCCTTCCCTTTACTGAGGAGAAGCAAACAAGTTTCAAGAAATGTTCAGTGTGTGGACACAGAATACACCTTAGGACCTGCATGAACTGTGTGCACTGTGTTTGAGTGGTGATATGCATATTGATGACTGATGCAGTAGCCTAAGCTGTATGGGTTATGTCCTGCCAAGAATGTAACGGCCAACTAGCTTTCGAAGCCTCAAGACATCTTCCATGCACCCCAAACTGTCTGGCTGCTTGAGCTGAGTTGACAGAGTTTGGGGGCTAAGCCCTTCAGAGCTTTACTGCCACCAAAGAGTTTGTTTCTCTGAGGCTTTCATGGATCGATGGTTGGCTTGCACTGTTCCTTTGCTGGACAGATAAGTTCCCTTTGGGGGGGAACCTTAAATTCAATAATTTTTGTTTATTAATACTTTCTTCTTCAGGAAAGTTATTTTAAGCTACAAGTTTGAGTTTTAACAGACTGCCATGAGATTGTACTGTATTTTTAAACATGATCGCACTTTTCCTGTCCATTTAAAAGTAGTTCAAAGTAACTAAAAACTATTTTTTCCTGTGGAGAAATTGTAATCCTCACAAACTGTTTTAAAGTGCTTTGTACTGGATTTGTCTGTGAAAAAAATACTTTTAGTTTTTACTAGCATTTGCTACGTGTTTTTCCCCAGGAAAGAGGCACCATTTTTGGCTTGACTATGGATTATTCTGTCCCATGGTTGGTCATTCCAGCCACAAAAAGAAAAAATGTAAACAAACAGCCTTTGCCATCACTTCAGGCTAGGAATTTGCCTCAGTCACGTGAGTGACTATTGTGGCCATTAGCTGTACTCGCACTATTCATTTTTTACCCTGGATTCCTGTGGCGCATCACCCACAGCTACTGTGGACTGGGGGTTAGCCATGTCCTCTGCAGCTGTTGGGGGTCCCCTCAGTGTGCAAGGGAGAGCCACTCTTGTTGGCCCTGGAAGAGGGAACAGGAAATACTTCCCTGTTTAGTCAGAATGTTGTGCCTGTTCCTGGGAAGCTACTGCTACCATTAATAACACTGAGTCCATTTTTTCTATCCGAAAGAAGCAAAAAACTAAACCTGTATCTTCTACTACTCAAATTTCCTTAGACAGGAGTAGTTTACTAGGTCTGGCTAAGGATTCTATTCTGGCTTTTGATCCTTCTTATTTATTACTATCTGTAAAGGAAACAAGGATAATTTTTCTCTAAGAGATTCAAGATTTAAGATTCTGAATCTGGTCAGGAAGATGAAAGGGCAAATAAAGGTTTTCTCCTCAGTTTTTTGATTCAGCTGCAGAGGAAAACTCAGCTTCTGATTCTCTGTCTGGGGTTCTCCTTGCTTTGAAACTATTTCCAGAATGTTTCAGACTTTTCACTGAGAGAAACTGAGGCATCTCATTCCCTAAGAAAATTTTATGAGCTGTTATAGAAGGAGTTTCCTGAAACTTGATCAATTCCTCCATGTCTGTCAGCATTGGCGAATGTGTGTCTGTGCCTGTAATTCTCATGATAGCCAGCCTGTTGCCCCTAAAATGGCAGATAGAATTAATAAAGTTTCTCAGTCTTTAAGTGTCCATGCACTCTTTCCAAACCTGACCCAGTAGCTGCAGTTTTAGTTAATCCTCCTGCTGCTAAACAGACACTTAATTCCTATTCTACTCTTTCTGCTAAGGATAGGAAGGTTATTGATGGGTATGGGAAAATAATGTATGCTTCTGCAACTTTGATTTTCACAATTTTAAATTGTCCGGCTCATATGTTCGATATTCTGACTAATTGTGGAAGTATGAGGAATGTTATAGGTTCATAGGTTCATACTAGGCTATCTGCCCTAGGGCATTTATAAGCCTAGCCAGAATGTGTTTGGCTTTCGCCACCCATTTTAAATTAATTTTGCTATGCCCTTTTTCGAGGTTAGTATACTGTGCCTCTGTCTAACAGTGACACAGAAGTGATACCCGGGGTAAACCTACGATCTCCCATCCACTCATCAAGATTCCTCTTGAAGAGAGTCAATGAGGGACTCTGCCTAACCTGGACTGGGATTTTATTCCAGAGTGAAGGGAGCCTCTGGGTTATGAATCTGTCCCTCCAGCATGTCCTATTTATTTCAGTGCTGAGGTTCAAGTCTCTCGAGCGTAGCTCGATGGGATTTGGATTTTCTGAAGTGCAGCATGTCCATTAATTCCGGGTTGGACATGGCTTTATACGTCAGGCACAGATCGCCTCTGAACAGGCGGTATGCCACTGAGTAGAGCTGGAGTTTCTTTAACCGGGCAGCATATGGCATCTGTTTGAGCCCTTTGATCCTCTTGGTGAGGTACTTTTGGGGTCTTTCCAGTTGCTGCAGGTGTCTGGTAAGGTACATCCCAAAAGGGGCATTGTACTCAATTATGGGCCTGATGAGGGATGAGTAAGGAGGCACGATAACCTCCCCTGATCTAGATGTGAATCCCTTCATGATTAGGTGGGCTATATAAAATGTTTTTCTAACCACTTTGGCCACGTGGTTGTCGAATGAGAGATTGCTATCAACTTGGGTCCCCAGGTCCCTAATTACTTCTTCTGTACTTAATGGATTACCACCTATGTGGTAATTTGTGGGCACTTTGTTTTTGCCAAAGGGGATGACTATACACTTTTTGGCATGTAGCTTGAGGCCATGGCTCTGGCACCAGTTGTCTGTTTCTATGAGGCCCTTTTGGAGGATGCTTGTGTTGGCTGGAGAGTCGATTATGGCGCCCAGTTTGCAGTCATCTGCGAACTTGGTCAGCCACAGTCCTTCCATGTTGGCCTGTACCTCCGAGAAATATATACCGAACAAGAGAGGTCCCAGGACTGAGCCTTGTGGGACACCACTTGTAACCGGTTTGGAGTCTGACATGGCTCCAGCAATTCTAACCATGTGGGTTCTGTCCTTGAGCCAGTTTGCAATCCATCTAGTGACATAGGGGTTTATATTTAAGCTGGTGAGCTTCTCTATAATGCCCGAGTGGGGTATTATATCGAAGGCTTTTGCGAGGTCCAGGTAGGCTGTGTGGTCCACCTTCCCCTCGTCAATGGCCTTGGTGACTGTTTCAAAGAAATCAACCAGGTTTAAGAGGCAGGATCTGCCCTTAACAAAGCCGAACTGGGTAGGATCCAGTGTCTGTAGGTCTCCAATATCTTTATTTATGAGGTCCATGATGATCCTTTCCATAGCTTTGCAGACCAAGCTAGTCAGGCTTATGGGGCGATAGTTTCCAGGATCCGTTGAGGCACCACCTTTATGGAGAGGGACCACTGTTGCTGTATGCCACTCTTTGGGCACATATCCTGTAGTAAGGCTGAGATTGAACAGTAGTTTTATGTTTGGGTTTAGCTCTTCTTGGAGTTCATGTAGGACGCAGCCCGGGACACCGTCTGGTCCCATTGATGCTGTGTTTTTTGCTTTGGGGAGGGCGGCTCTTACCTGAGCATCTGAGATGTCAGGGGGGCAGCACTCTGCTGGGATAGATATTTGCCCTTTTGGTAGGGGGGAGAAGTTTGCGCTGAACCTGTCAGCTAGGATGTTGGCAATGTCTGTGGGTTCAGTGTATTTTTTGTTATTTTGGACTAATTCTGAGCATATCTGGGAATTACCACCCAGGTTCCTAACATAACTAAAGAAAGCCTTTTGATTATCCTTAGTGTCCTATGCAATTTTTCTCTCGAAGCTGGCCTTAGACAATTTTATGAGTGCCCGTAGTTTTTTGCTAATACTGATCAGTGATGCCTTCCCTTTTTGGAATTTTGCTCTATCATTTAGTAGCTTCCTCCTTCTATTGTATAGTTTGTTTATGGCTGGGGTCCACCAGACAGGACGTCTGCCTTTGGAGGATTGGGTCTTGGTTTTATTTGGGATCGCATGATCCATGCATTCCTGAAGGTGTTCATAGAATGCGTTTATAAAGGATTCTGCGGTCTGGGCCGTATTTTCCACAGGTCCGGGGGCTTTGAAGGATTCCACCTCGGTTTTGAGGAGTGTGAAATTTGCTTTAGAGAAGTTTTTCACTGTGGTTTTCTGGGCAGGGGGTGGGGTCGGGATGTGAATATCCAGTGAGATTAGTTTATGGTCTGATCTTACCAGTGAGGGATACACTTCTGGTCTGGAGCATAGAGTCCCCATGTTGGTGATGATCAGGTCCAGTATGTTTTCCCCTATTGTGGGAGTGGTAACAAGTTGTTCCATAGAATTTGAGTTTATAAATTCTAGGAACCTTTGGGCTAGGGTGTTGGAGCTAGAGTAATGCTCCCAGTCTGTTTGGGTAGTTGAAGTCACCCAATATAATGGTGTTTGGAGAGACCTTCATATTTTCCAGTGTTCTCAGAAAGGCCGAGTGGGGTTCCTGGGTTTGGGAGGGTGGTCTGTAGTAGGCTATAAACTGGAAGGCAGTTTTACCCACTGTTAGTTGCACATGGATAGTCTCTGATGCTTCGTGCTTTGCCACCAACCTGGAGGTGTGGGTATCTTTGATGAATATCGATACTCCCCCTCCTTTTGTGGTTCGGTCCAAGTTTTGGGGCCGAAAAGCATGGTATGAGGTATAACCTGGTAGTGCTGGGGTGCTCTCGGGAGCCCTGAACCAGGTTTCTGTTACTGCACAGATATCGATGTTCTCCATGCTAAGGAGAGTTTCGAGTGCGTGCATCTTGAGGTTTAGACTTCTGGCGTTGAGTAACATTACTCTTTAGTTTCTTATCCCTTGTGATACCTATGGAGGTGGGTTTGTCTTTTGAGCCTTGCCTAAAAAAGGCACTATGGGGGTAGCAAGAGCCTTTGCCAATATCCGAAAGCCCAGGGGTGACAGGTGCAAGCCGTCCCTAGCGAAGCATCGTGGCTTGTTGAGCATATCATCCCAAGCTGACAGGCATTGGATCCCCTTTGAATGACACCAGTACTTAAGCCAATTGTTGAAATTGATCATCTTGTCTTCATATTGTGGCATCATTCTTGGTGAGGGTAAGATGCTACTCAAGGTCAGGGTCATACCGGCCTGGCCTACATGCTCAGAGAGCTCCTTTATGTCTCTTTTCATGTAGTCCAGTTAGGTACGTCTCGGGTCATTCACACCAGCATGGACAATGACTGAGTCATATTTGTATTTGCCTTGGAGTGACCCGAGTGCTTTTGTTATGTGGCGGATCCTAGCACCCGACAGGCTGCTCACCGTGACCCTCTCCTTGTTCAGCCTGGTGAGCGGGACGTCAGTGTGCCTGACTATAGTGTCACCTATTACAAGTGTATCAGGTGTGTTGTTTAGTCTTAAGGGCTGTGACTGTTAGGCACACTGGCTTTGTGAGATGTGTTGCACGTGTTTTGTTTTGGGGTAGCGGTTGCTTGGGTGTCTGCTTTGGACGTCTCTGCTGCTTAGGCAGATCTTTATTTAGAGCCTCCAAGTATGTTTCTGTGTGATTATGTGTTTGGTTTGCTGTCGTGGTAGGTCTATGTGAGACTGGAATTGTAGTGAGTGTGGTTTCCTTCTCCTCCTGACTGGTTATGCCAGTACTGAGTTGAGAGAGTTTAGCCTCCAGTTTGGCTATATGGTTGTGTTGGAATTTGTTGGGAGGAGGAGAGAGTTGTCTGTGTACATGAGGCAGTTGTAACATTGCCTCAAGATTCCCAGATTCACCAGCTGGACCGTTGAGGAGATTGACAACTGACCTTTGGACATGCTAGAATAATATTGGGAATTCCTTAATAATTGAAAACAAGGGCCAGTGGGGATTGAGGGTGTAGTGCTTTTAATTTTTAGTGCTGACTTATATAATTGCTTTAGCGAGCAAGTGCCAGGTAACTTAAGTGCAAAAACGACAAACAGTAACTTTCTTTCAAGTGAAACAAGGAAATAAGTACAGTAAGCAATATATCTGCAGGTTCTTCTTGTGAGGAACATTCTGTTTTATTTAGTTTCTTCTATTGTGCTTGTTTTGACTCATTTGATAATTCTTCCACGGTTATGGCTTCTGGTAGTGTTTAAGGAGGTTTGCTTGGCTGCCTCCCAAGAGGATGTGAATAATGAGATTTTATTTTCTCCTTTAGACAGAGATTCACTCCTGGTTCCTTTGTTGCCAAGGGGATCACAAAGTGCGATTAAAAGTGTAAGTAAATCTGGGATCTCTCAAGATTTTTCTGCCCTCCTTTTTCAAAATTTTTTAACAGATTCCTTAACCCACACATCCAGTTTTGGCAAAATGACAAGGGTGTTCCAAAAAGAATTCAGGAACCCCCAAAACTAAGGACAGTCCCTACTCCCACTGTGGCAGTCCCTTTTCACTTCCAGAGAGTTTGAATGTCCCCTTTTCTCTTTGGCAACATGTAGTTTTAGAGAAATGGGTTCTGAAGATCATTCATCAACGTTATTGATGACCGTGAGAGGATTTTCCTTCTCATTCACCAGACCAAACTCTTATATCCACCTGTACTTCATTACATGCTGCTCCAGGGAGTGATAGAACTAGTTCACCCTTCTCAAATGGGGAAGGGTTTTTATTCAAGGATGTTTTAGTGGCAAAAAAGATGCAGTGAGACTAGTTTTGAATATTTTCTTCTTAGACCTATTTATGTTAGTGTTTAACTTCAAAATGATGTCACTTTGCAATCTCTTCTTCATTATTCACGTTTTTCTGATAACGTTGCATATAAAAGATGCTTATGTTCATTTTCATTCAGATTTCAGGTGTTTCTTAAGGTTGTTATGTGTGTCTGGATTACATTATCAGTTCTCTGCCCTTGCCCTTTGGACAATCCATGACACGTAATGTGTTCATGAAGTGTCTAGTTACTGTTATAGCTTGCTGCAGGCTACAGGGTAGCTTTTTTCTTTTTTTCATATTTAGATGACTTGCTTATCTTTGCAGAGTCTTTTTGAACAGGTCAAGGTTCTCTCACTTGGGGGAAAGATCTGTTACACAAGATGAGATTCCAAGAGAAGATTCCCAAGTCTTTTTTGACTCTCTCACACAAAATAGTGTTCCCAGGGTATCAGATGGACACCTAGGCTCAAAGAGTTTTTCTTCCACAGGAAAACAAATAGATCTGTATCTAGATCTATTTCTAAGATTTTCCACTCAGACTTTTGTCACTGTGAGGGAATACCTCAGGAATGGGGTCTCATGGCATCTATGATTCTCATGATAACACTGGCAAGGCTCCATATAGGAAAAATACAGTGGTATCTGAAGTCTGTTTGGTCCAAGCATCAACATCCCTTGTCTTTACAAATCCCATTGCTGGGGCTTGTCGGTGGACAAATTACTTGGCAGAGATGGCAATTATCCCTAAATTTAGGTCTCCCCTTCTTCCCTGTTCCAAAGCAGTCAATCATCACAGTTGCCTTGGAATTCACCTGGAGAGCAGTTTCAGGAGGGATAATTATACAAGGTGTGTGGGACACCTAGGACAGATGCAAGCAAATAAATATGAAGGAGATGCTTGCCCTGATCATGGCACTCCACTGTCTGAATCATCTTTGGTCCTGAGGACCTCTTCAGATTTTCAAACAGTACCACAGTTCTGTGGTACACCTACATGCAAGGGCAAACCAGGTTGTTCCCTCTTTGCAGACTAGCCATGTTAGTTTGGGATATAGCTTCACAGCATCCTTCATTCTGTCAGAACAATATTATGTGGTAGTTGAGTTGAGAAGGACAGGGCAGAGACCTTCAGGTATGCAGACTAGATCGGGGGGGGGGGGTCTTCCAGGATTTGATCCATCTCTGGGGAGTTTCTTTAGTAGACCCATTTGCCTCCTGTCTAAATAATCAGCTGGCAAGATTTTGCTTCATGACTCCAGTCAAGAAGGCATGGAAGACAGATGCATTTTCTTTTCCTTGGGCAGGAATGTTCCTGTATGTTTTTCCACTGATATCCAGGCTATTTCTGAAGATTCAGAAGGAATCCTCCAAGATCATTGTGGTAACTTTGTATATGATGTCCGTTTTCATTTTGTCCTCAACTGATGGGTTCAGATACGATCCCTTGAATCTGACTCGGCTGTTGCTAAAGCTCATGGCAACTAAAAACTCTCGAGCTTCTCCCTTAGCCATAATGCACCAACCCCAAGTACCTCAAATCTTATTTGACGATCTACGCGAAAGACGTGGTGACCGTTACTCTCTAACAGAGAAGTCTTTAAATTGTGAAATTTTTCTTCTTTCTTGGTGAATCTGTCAAATTATTGGGTTTCTTTAATCCTTATCTAATTGCCTCCCTTATTACTATTTTTTGTTAAAATATCTTTCTGTCCCTCTTTTCCTTCCATACAATTCTGTACCTTCGAGTGATATCGTTAATATTCTTCCCAGTTTTCTACAATCTGAGTACTTTCTTATTACCATTACTGGTTATTTCTGTATGTTCCTTTTAATTCTGTTGAATATTCTTTTTAATATCTGCTGGCTTCCTAATTGTTGTTTCCCACCATGCCAGAGAAAGAAAAAAACCCATCTGGATTAAAAAATGTCTTAAGTGCTGGCACAAAATTCCGTTATCTGATTCCCACACTTTGTGTGTATTGTCTATGACCTCTTCATTTACAAGAGCACTGCTCTGTTTGTCATGGGTTTAACCATAGAGCCCTGGTAGAAAGAAAAAATTGATTTTAAAAAGGCTTCTTATTTCTTTTAGAGAGGCTTTATCTGGAGCTATGTCTCCTTAAAAATCTAAGAGGCCTAAATTTCCTTCTGCAAGCCCTTCTAACTCTTTTTTTTTCAAAGCTTCAGAGCAATCTAGGAAAAGACCTCCGTCTAATCTGATTTGCCCTTCAGATCTTAAAGGAAAAAGTATAATTTATCAGATATGACCTCAACCTCCTATCCGCAGCAAAGAAAAAGAGATTTATCGGATTTGACCTCAACATTGGGTCTGAAGCAAAAGAGAAAGGAAATGTCAGAGCCGACTTCTTCATATCTGATGCAAAAGCCAACCAATCCAACTACTCTATCCAGCATTATTTACATTCCATGGATTAGATACTCCCCTTCAGTAGACCCAGTTCCCTCCAGGGTTCCCACTCCCTTTATGGAGAGAACTAGATCTTCAGGAGCTTAACAGAAGATGATGTGGAGAGAATGGTGAGAAGAATTCTGTTGGTGCAGACTCTAACATCCCTTCTGCTCCTACCCCTTCTGGTCAGGAGGGCCGATCTTCTATCACACCTCCTCTGCCAGTTCCTCCTCTGACTCCCTCCACTGTCTCTGACTCTGATTTGAGGATACCTTTATTCTCGGATCCAAAGTTTGCTCTGAGCACTTCGGTTCAGTCAGATCTGGAGAGCTGTTGGAGCTGAGGCTTCCCTGTTGGATCCAAGGTATTGGAGTCAACTCTGAACTTGTCAGAGCCGTCTGCATCTAGGAACCTCGGCACGAGTTAACTCGTCTCTGGCTTCTGCCTTGGGATTGTCCTCTGAGCAGGGAGGGACAGTAGTCCGAAAGCTTGTCTTTTTGGATCTGAGGCCCTCTCCCTCACTGGGAGGTCTGCCTTTGAGACTATGGAGAGAGCATTGTCTGCCTCAGCAACACAGATGGTTCCTACCCCTTCGGATCCTCAGTCTACAGCCCTGACATCTCTGTGCGTGGAATCTCAACCCTCTTTCCACAGGGACAGCCAGAACTGAAACCTCAGGCTTCCCAACAGGGTATCCCGACTTCTGCTACCTCCCCCGAGCATCCCACTGAGGAGGTCCCTAAGAAGAAGTGAAAGAAGAAGCACTTTGACTCACCAGAAGAGTCTATCACAGAAGATACAGACTTTGATGAGGGTGGGTCCCCACAGTCACCTCCTGAAGATGTCTTATTTGGAGACATCCTTGAAATCTTAAAACAGAGTGGTAGCTGGACGCCCATCAACCCTTCATCCGAGGAGTCTGTATTCCTGGAGGATTTTGGTACTAGCCTGTCTACCTCCTTGGATGACTCCACCCGCAGACAAGCTCATTGAGTTTATCTCTTGGCAGACATGGAAGGATCCTGACACTATTGAACCAATACTTCGGCGACAAAATTATGGCACAACTGGAGGACAAACAGTTTTGGGGAAAAGGACTGCCTGTTGATGCCATGGTCATGGTGGCAGCCACTAAAAAGGAATTTGCGTGGAGAGTTCCACTGTTCATCCCCCCCAGCAAGGAGTCTTAGGCGATGGACAGGTTTGGGAAGCATGTCTATGCTTTGCTTCAGTGATCTTTGCCTTAATGACAGTGAATTATTTGGAAATTTATAGAAGGCTCCAGAAGGATTTGATTAAGGACCCTTCAAGCACTCTCTCAGTATCTGTTTCTGAGGAAGTACAGTCATCTGTCACTTCTCAGTTGTCTACCCTGCAGTCTCTTTCCAATTCATCCATGAGGCTTGTTTTGTATGTAGCTGAAGGAGCCTCAAGGACAGCAGGTTCAGGCATTTCCATCAGGAGGCATGCCTGGATGTGCTTGTATGATTTTGTGGAGCCCTTCAAGTCTTTGTCAGTGCTCCTTTTGACAGCACATCTTTGTTTGGCCTGAAAGTGAAAGACACATTATCCAGGTGTGAGAAGGATGGAAAGAATCTGTCTGCCTTGGGCATACATTTTTCGACCTCTCAAAGATCCTTTTCCAGGAAGCAATGATGTAGTTAAAAAATGGGTCTATATTATATCAGCGAATGTTTAGGTTGCCGAACACCTAAACGTCGACCCCTAAACATTGAAAGCTACATAGCGCGAATGGCCAAATACGCACATTTTTTTACAGGGAAAAATTTGCTTGGCTGTCATCAGGAATTTGCCCTTTTCCCTGATGTAGAGCGATCTCTGAGTTGGTATATTTAGTTAGGGGGAGGTGTGGAGGGCACAGCCCCCCACTTGATTAGGGCTTGAAAATACGTTATGTTTTCTGCCGGCCAAGCAAATTTTTACCCTGTAAAAAGATTTGCGTAACTGGCCATTTGTGGTTTGTAGCTTTTGATGTTTTGGGGTCGATGTTTAGGTGTTTGACAACCTAAACATTCATTGATGTAATGTAGACCCCAAAAGATGTGGTTCAGAAAGTCCCAGGGACCTTTCCAGGACATGTGGACGAAGTTCCCCCAGGGGTAGAGGGCGGAAATCTAATGTTAGATGACTCCCCCACAGCAGAGGTGGGCCCGCAAATCAGGCATCCAGAGATTTTTTTTTTGACAGAGCCTTCCAGTGTTCCTGAAAGGAGGCCCAATTTGCCCTCCTTTGGGAGGCAATCTGGGGTTGACTATCCATGCACTAGAGAGCCTGGCTGGAAATAACAGATACTTGGGTAGAGAGGATTGTTTTCAGAGGTTATATAATACCATTTTCCCTTCCTCTCCCAATTTCAAGAAAACTTCCTGATGTTCCACCCAGTCTCGGGGAACAAGCAGCAATTCATGTACAAAAGCTGCTAGAACAGGTCATCCAAAAGGTCCCACCAGACCAGTTAGAATCCAGAACTTAGTCAAGATTCTTTTTAGTGCCAAAAAATCAGGTGACGGGAGACCAATTTTGGATCTCAGCAACTTAAACAAGTCATTTTGACGCACCAAGTTCTGGATGGTCACGGTTCACTCCATTCTCCCTTTTCTGGGCAAGGATGACTTGATGTGCTTGATAGACCTTCAGGATGCGTATTATTACATAAAGATGAACAGGTGATCCAGAAGGTATTTACGCTTCCGGCTGGGAGCCAGTTTTTACCATTTCAGAGTTCTGCCCTTTGGTCTCACAACAGCCCCAAGGGTGTTTACCAAATGTATGGTAGTAGTAACAGCTCACTTGAGGGTGCAATGATTCCAGGTGCTTCCATATCTAGATGACTGCCTCATTACCTCCCCGCCCAAACAGACATCAGTTAACATGGGCAAGAGATCGGGTTACGCAGACATGTTCTTATCTGGGGATAACCATAAACTATGGGAAGTCTCAACTGGAATCCACTCAAAATTTGGAATTTATAGGAGCAGTGTTCAACACAGTCCGTGATAACCTCATTGCCTCTTTCAAGGGTTTAGGACTACAAGATCCCAGGTGAAAAAGATAATCTGCAGTACCAAGATTTCAGCCCACTTGGGCCTTCAAGTTCTAGGATCAATGTCAGCGGCAATAACACTAGTACCTTTAGCCAGATTTTACATGAGGATCCTACGGTGGATGCTAGCAATACAATGGTCGATACTTTACCATCTCATGGTAACTCCAATACAAATCACCCACACATGCAAGAAGGGATATCAAGTGGTGGATTCAATCGAACCGGTTTCTACAAGGCTGTGTTTTCATTCCCCCTGAGCCCAAGGCCATAGTGACCACAGACTCTTCCCAGTTGGGGTTGGGGGGGCATTTTCGGAGAAAACAGTCCATGGCATTTAGTCCCCTGAAGAGGCCAACTTGCATGTCAGTGTCCTGGAGATGAGAGCAGTGCTTTTAGCATTGCAGACCCTTCAGAATGCTCTCCCTTTGGGGACAATTGCAATTCAAATGGGCAATTATGTCAGTAGTTTGGTACATCAACAAACAAGGAGGGACCAGATCATATCCCTTGTGTTGAGAAGCACTTGGTTTGTGGCAATGGGAAATCTCATCCATTCACTTTCTCGTGACAGTGCACATTCTGGGGAAGTCCAACATGATAGACAAGCTGAGCAGCTGCATTCTTTTACCTCACAAGTGGTCCCTCAACAAAAACGTAACAGAAATGATTTTCCATCAGTGGGGCCAGCCTTGCTGTGATCTTTGTGCTTCTCCCCTAAACAACAAATGCAGCAGCTACTTTTCCCTAATCCCCCTTGCAGGGAGAATCACTGAGAGATGCTGTATGTCATGATTGGCCAACCAGTCTTCTTTACGCTTATCCACCAATTCCACTAATTCTGAAAAGTCCTATAGAAAGTTGCCATGTTGAAGAGCAAAGTCATCCTCATTGCACCGTACTGGCCTTGACAGATTTGTTTCCCCTTCCTTTAGCCTCACTTACTTCACCAACTTTAGATTTTGGATCCTACTCCAGACCTCCTGTCTCATCCGACAAGCATGATTCATCCAGACATATCAAACCTGAGGCTGATGGCTTGGCTTCTCCAATTCCATTAATAGACAGACAACCTATGCTCTCTCCATCTTTCTGACATATAGTTTTATCTTCCCATAAACCCTCTACATGAAAACTCTACTCCAGTAAATGGAAAAGGTTTGTTTACTGGGCTCGCCAGACTAATGTTGATCCATTTCCAGCTCCTCTACATAACATCCTGGAATTTTTGGCTCTACTTTTTAAAGAAGAGCTAGTTCCTCAACAGTTAAGGTTCAGTTAGCAGCAGTATCGAATTTTTGCATTGGATTTGATGGTTCCTCTGTCGCTTCAAACAAGTTGCGCAAATCATTTTTGCAAGGCACTATACTTCTAAGACATCCTTTTAAAGACCCTACTCCCCCATGGTATCAGAATCTGGTTCTGCAGGCTCTTATCATCCCCATTCGAACCAGTAGCTAAGTGTGACCTTAAATACCTTTCTTGGAAGACAATTTTTCTGGTAGCTATTACTTTTGCCAGACGAATCACTGAGATTCAAGCTTTGTTAAAAAACCTCCATACTTGATTTTTCAGAAAGACTGTGTTACATTACAAACTAACACATCCTTTCTTCATAAGGTGGTGTCACAATTTAATATCAATCAGTCCATTACTTTACCAGTATTCTTTTTTAAATTTGCTATCAAGGGTGAATACATGTTGCATTTATTGGATGTTCACAGACAGTTATGTTTTTACCTAGATAGAACAAAAGACATCAGAAAAATGGACCAATTGTTTGTCTCATTTGCAAAATTGGGAAAGGCAGTTGCCAAAGTAAGTTTAGCCAGGTGACTGACTGACTGATTGTATTTAATTTATTTATAACAAATTTGTCATTACCTTACCAAAACCATTATGGGCCCATTCAACTAGATCCATGGCAACTTCTTCAGTGTTTTGATCTAGAATGTCCATGGATGGCAGCAACTTGGGCTACCCCCAACTTTGTTACTCATTACAAATTGGATCTGGTCTCCAGAAGTAGAGCATCATTTGGTTCACCTGTGCTCAGGAATATCCTTCTTTGAGTCCACATGGGATCTTAGGTAGCTGGGGACCCTGTCCCATCAGTTGAGGATCGAATGAAAATTGACAGCATTAGATAAAAAAATTATGTACTCACCATCATGTTCCATCTGTGTTGTCCATTTTCATTCTTGAACTCCCCAATCAACAACCCCGATCCTCTGAAAACTCCGGGAAGAAATAAGTGGTTAGTGGACATCACTGTCCTTTTTACTGAGCTCCAGATATAGTCTTCTTCCTATTTGTCTGCAAATGTTTCCTTACTAGTAAAATCAGCAAACAAGATCTGAGGTAACTGGGGTTGGTAAATTATGGGTAAGGAAGAAGCATGAGAGTTTTTGGTTGCCATGAGCTTTAGCAATGGTTGAGTTAGATCTGAGGGATCAGATCTGAACCCATCAATTGAGGAAGAATGAAAATGGATAACTCAGATGGAACGTTATGGTGAGTACGAGTACATCATTTCTTTTTCTAGTCCAGGCAACAGTGGTTCTCCTTTCTTTTGGAAATGGCCAGGGACAATTACCACAAGCTTCTTCACAGAATGGATTTTATCACACAAGATCAGTGGTGTTTCAAACACCATGACCCCAATCAACTTCAACTTAATGTCTGGGTGATAGGGTCTTAACTCCCTTTAGGCACATGGTTCATGAGGATGTGCAGCAGGTACTAATGGAAGCAAGAAAGCCGGGTACTGTGAAATCCTATATTAGCAAATGAAAAAGGTGCCAACATAATCAGCATCCATTCAGAGCTATTTTTTCTCTGGTTTTACAGTATTTGTGAGTTACTTCTCTATGGCCTTTCTTACCCCTTCATCAAGGTTCATTTATTGACCCTTTCAGCATGTCTGCCTGATCTTCCTCTTTCAAGGCATTCTCATGTCAAAATGTCTTTGAAAGGAGTTTTACTTGAGGCCTCTAAGAAAACTGGATCTTACTTTTGTGTTAGAGAAGCTACTGCTTGCTCCATTTGAACATACTATCTGGCTGACTTGAGGTTCTTACCAGGGAAAACAATTTTAGTGCTTGCTGTAACCTCTGTAAGAAGGGTGTCTGAGTTGCAAGCTCTTATGGTCAGTCAACTCCCTCTCATTTTCTATGGAGACTGGGTTTCTTTAGGCCTAAAAGGCAGAGTAGTTCTTAAACTGATGTCTAGGTTTACCTCAAGCCAAACTATGCATTCCCCCATTTTTGTTACCGATCATAAAAATGAGGCGGAAAATATATCCTTACCATGGATGTCCACTACTGCGGTGGTGGTGCTGCGGTAGCGTTGTCGCCTCATAGCAAGACGTTGTCCCGTTCGATTCTCGGCTAGAGCGTCTTCTGTGTGGAGGCATACGTGAATGGGGCGTGCCTTCGTTGAAGGTTGTGCGTCAGGGCTGGTAACCCGGTACGTAAAAATCCACTACCAATCATTAGCGGACCGGAGTTCTGCTGTGGCGACCCCTAACCGGGAAAAGCCGAAAGGCACAAACAAACCATGGATGTCCACTGACATATCTGGTACTGTTGTAACAGAACTAAATCTTTCAGGTCTTTGGATCTGTTCATTTCTTGTGAAGATAAGAAGGGACAGCCTGTGTCAAAACAGACTAGTTCTAATGGTTGTCTAAGTCTAATAGTTTTTGTTATAATCACTACAACAAAATTATTCCAGGCAGGGTTAAGGCCCATTATACCTAGTCATCGACTTCATCTGTGCCTTTTTGGAAAGGGATGGATTCTTGAAGTACTGTAGAAGCAGCAACTTGGTCCTCTATATATACTTTTTCAAGCCGTTACAAGCTTGATTCCTTTTCTATGTCTAGGTCAGTCTTTGTTAAAACCATTTTCCAGGGGCACCTAGACCTTTCCCCTTCCACCTCCCAACATTTGTAAGCTATGGTAAACTACCAATATAGCTTAGGCTGCTGCAGCAGTGATTATTATGAAGAACATAGTATAATTGTGTATGTAAACTTACCATAACAGTAGATGTTTGAATGATCACTGCTGCATTGTCCGCTCCCTCCTTCCCTCCAACCCACTTGTCTGTTGGTGTGTTGTTCATGCCAGAGTGTAGACATTTATTTTTGTGTTGTTCCTAGCTTAGTTCTTTCAGAGCTCAGCTACTGTCTGTCTTTTGGCAGGAAAACTCTTAAGAGCTTGGCACTCGAACATGTCTTTTAATCAGCTCAACTCAAGCTGCAAGACAATTTGGGCATGTGGGAAGTACCCAGCAGCTTTGGAAACTTTGGATTTTGCAGCAGTGATTATTCTAACATCTGCTGTTATTTGTTATTTATTTTATTGACATTTGATTACCGGGAAAGTTTGACTGTGTAGGAGCCCATTCTCAGCAGAGGCCCTGGGAGAAAAGCTCCAACGTATTACAAAACATTTTAAGAACTGAATAAAAAAATGAATAAATAAAAATAAAAAAAAGCATTTTAAGAAGAATGACAGTACATTTTTAATACAAAAAAATGCAGTTTAAATAATTAAAAAAAATTGGACATATAACATTGGTTAAGAATAGATACAAGTTATATGACAATGATTTAATAGACAAATTTTAGCCAGTTTTCATGAAATTAAGGGTAAGTTAGCATAATACAACAGGAATTGAAATGCGGAGTGAGAGAAAAGCAGGCTTATGGTGTATTTAGAGAGAAAACCAGGGAAGAGAACTTGATAGAAGTAAGGAATTGAGTGAAGAAAACGAGTCACGGGAAACTAAGGAGATGTAAGGTATGAATAGGTATTTGATCACATTTGAGGAAATACTTTATCCTGGTGTTGAGCAAGAACAGAGACAGCTTTTGTCTAGGAAATCTTTCAGAATGGTTTTGAAGGATGGGAAGGGAGGGTATTGAAGTGATGGACAGAGTTAAGGAGTTCCAGGCCTTAGCAACATGGTATAATACAGATAATACCCAGCAGATTTGATAGGTTTATGGATAGACAGTAGTTTTTGGTCATTGGATCTTAATGACCAAGTAGGAATACTGTTGTGTAGAAAGTTTATTTTTTAGTGCTGGACAAGCAGATGAACTCTGGATAATTGTATAGGCGGTAAGAAGCTTATATATATATGTTAATTGATCGAGTAGTTCTAACCAGTTTAGGCTTTTTAGTGCTGTATAGTGTTGGGTTCTGAAAGTGGTATTTTTGCAAAATTAGCAACTTTGTTATAGCATTGTTCAAGTTTTATTTTTCCTGATGCTTGAAAGTTAGCAAGGATAAGAGTGCAATAAGGAAGTGTGGGGAAGAGATAAGTAGTGGCAAGTGTAGCTTTAGTTGTGTTGGTGAGAACGTTTTTGGCTGTATAAAGCATTCCTAGTTTTTGATGATTCTTTTCTTATGTAATTTGGTATATGCAGGTCGAATTCAAGATTATTATGTACTGTTATTCTTAATAATTTGCTATGAGAAGTGACTTCAGTGGTTGTATTATCAAGAGAAAGGACTTTACAAAGCCATATTTCAGTTGTTAAAGTTTCCTGAGTAATTTTTGGAGGTGTGCCATGTTGCCAGTTGTGCTAATGAATGTGGAGTCATTTGCCCAGTGTGTTAGGAAGGCCTGTTGTGGGGATATGTGGAGGGTGTTGGCAAGAATGTTGGAGGAGGGGACTAAAGATAGAGCCTTTTGGGTCTCCGGTGGTGACTGGGAGGTATGGCGAGAGGGTTGAAATCCATTTTACTGACTGATAACTTTTGGATAGGTACTTTTTGAACCATAGAAGGGCGGGCCGAGAGAGACCAAATGAGGACATTTGCAGTAGAAGTTTGCTGTAATAAACTGTGTCAAAGGTTTTAGACAAGTCTAGAAATAAGGAGGAAACTAGTTTGCTTTTATCTCTTACTTTATTGACAGCATCTATATAGCCTAGAAGGGCAGTGTTAGTACTATGGGAAGGATGGAAGTCATGTTGTGTTGGGGATAAGGAGTTCTTCATGCAGGGGATAGTTTAATTGTTTTTGAATACATTTTTCAAGTATCTTGGAGACTGGGATAACATTGCTATATCTTTAAAGTTAATAATGTCCATTGAATTTCCTCCTTTGTGCAGAAGGATAATGTGTGACTTTTTCCAGAGAGAGAGGGAACATGTAATTCCTGGATTGACCTATTTAAAAGGATTGAGACAGGATAAGAAATGCTGTCGGCTGCTGTTTTAAGGTACTGACTTGGAAGGTCATCAGCTGTAATAGAATATGGTTGGAGTTTGAGTAGTTTTATATAGGATGTGGGCACAGGTTTGAAGGTGAAAGTAGATATAGTGAAACATGGCTGTTGGGCAGGGTTAGGATTAGATGTTGGAGAATCCTTGGTTAGAGTTGCTAAACTATGAAATAAGAGTAGAACTGTATTGCGGTTTCAAGTGATGAGTAATTGGGAGAGGGGTTAGGGTTAAATTTATGGCTGGAATGCAAGATTTCTTTAATGGTTGTCCATAATTTTTTAGTGTTGTGATTACTGTTATTCTAAAAGTTAATACAGTATAGTTTTTTTTGTTTTCATTAATTTGCTGTTTGGTAAAATTGTGAAGCATTCTGAAGTTTTCAAGATATTGTAGTGGTTTATCTTTTTGCCATTCTTTACGGCCTTCATTATGGTAAGTTTCTGTTTCTGAAATATGTGAAGGGTTCAGATCATGGGCTTTAGCTGGTAGAATGAGCTCTCATTAAAAGGCCTCTTGTCATCTAATTAGGAGATGGTAAAATTGAAGAAGGCTTCTGACAAGTCTTAGAAGCATAAGCTATTTGGATACCGAGAAAAGACATGCTAAACCTGTACTCCAACACCAGACCCATTGCCCTTGGATAATCCTGTCCTTATTTAGGAATCCCAGGAAGCAAATATCACTGAAGATGTGAGATCAGCGACCCCCATCCAGACCATCCTCAGCACTTTCAATTAGGTGCGTAGGTCTTATAAGAATAATTCTGAGGTAGACTTGGACTGTCTTATGCAACAAATCCTGAGGACACAGCTTGACATGGGAGAACTGTTCCATCTCCTTTGGCTCTAAAGGTGTCCACATCTGCCTAGATGCCCCCAATTTTGTTACCTTTACTTGTCTGGCTGTTAGATCGAAACCACTTTCTACAGTGGGCCTGTGGCTTCTTGCAGTCCTTTTTTATTTCTTTGACATTGGGTGTCTCTGATCAGACTTCTTCACCTCCTGCATTGTCAGAGCCAATGCATCTGATGTCAGGGCTCAAACTGGTGACTTAAGTAACATCATCGTGAATATTGGTTTTGGCTCCACTGATGGTGGTGGAGTCATCAGCTTCAGAGATGACAACTTCTCATTTGCTGGGGGCTCCTCCATCAACCACGATTGTCTCTCTAAATGGAGGCTTTGACCTCACAGCTGGGCAATGTCCTCACATCCACAGAAATTTGGATCAGTCTTTCAGGTGTTGGGGAGGATAATTGCCTCTGCTAAGAGAGCTGATCCATGGGTCTCATCTAATGAAATTCCATTCCATGACTCAATTTTCCTCCTTTCTTCCTGTCATCAGATGTCCCTTAATCCCATAAACTTTAAGCTCTTTCCTCAAAAGTAGATTCAGTCTTCTATGGAGTCAGGTGACACCTGTCCTGATGTTCCCAAGAAGAGGACGTGCAAGAAGAAACCACCTGGACTCCCAATCCGATACTGATTCAGACATTCATGAGGATTCCCCAAAATCCCCATCCAGAGGACACCTCTTTTGGTGAAATTTTAAAACTGATGCGCCAGAGGGGAGCTTATCCCCTTTACTCTGTCTTGAGACGAAACTGTATTGTTTAAGCTTATGGGTCAAAACCATCCATGTCCCAGGTGAGGTCACCAGCCAATAAGTTGATTTAACAGTTAGCGGGTCATGGCAGGAACCTCACAACTGTCAAGAGGTCCCATGTAACCCTGATAAGATTCTTCCCCACCAAAAGACATTAACACTGGGCCAAATCTCTTGCATATGATTCCACCATTGTGGAGACAGCTACCAAAGTAGAGCTGTCTGAAGATTCCAGTTCATTCATCCCCCCAACAAGGAGTCCAGTGTGATGGATAGACTCTTGAAGCATGTATATGCTTCAGGCATTTTTGCTTTGAGAGTCCTGGACTTTACAACACACATGAACAGATATTGGAGAGATTTGGTGCAGCAAGCCCTATCTACTCAAAGTTCCTCTTACAGTGGCGTTAAAGAAACCACTAGAAGCTACTGACTACCATGCCTAGTATCACAGATGAACTCATACTCCTTATGCATAATGCACTGGATGGAGTAGCCAGAGCAGCCTGGACTGGCATAGCAGTGAGGTGCTATGCATGTTTCCACCTGTGTAATTTTATGGACTGCTTCAAGGCATTGATTACTAATGCCCCATTTGATGGGTCTTCACTGTTTGGCCTGTCAGTGAAGTAGGAAATGCATAAGTGTCAGCAAGATGCTAAGACCCTTTGTGCCATCACAGTTAAGTTTGAGGCTCCTCAGAGATCATACAACAAGAACTAGAAAAAGGACCTTGTTCACGACGGGTAGGAAGTCCAAACATCAACAGTTTGACTTGCCTTAGGAGCAGTTACAGCAGAGGGCAGCCCCTTTAATGAATGTAAACCCAGAGGCCGAGGGGGTCTGCTGAACCAGGGATATCGTGGGCCCATTTCAGGCAGAAGACCACAGCATTCTTGGAAGGTCTGTCCGACTGCTCCATTTTAGAGGCAGTCTGTCGTCGTCTCTCCCTGTACCCTGCCACATGACAGGTCATCTACACAAGACAAATGGGTAAGAAGGATAATATCAAGAGGCTATTTCATAACATTTTTCCTAATCCCCTTCTTAGCCCAGCCAGTATTTGCCAGACATACTACCCATTCAGGCACAAGTGGCAGAAAAAGAAAGTTTAGTTTAGTTTATAGAAAGTTTATAGATTAGTACTAGGCTAACTGCCCTTATGAGCCATTGTAAACCTAGACAATGACACCTTATGGGAATCAAACCCTGCACCCTTGTTTCTATAAGACAAACACCTTACCTATTATGCCAACCTCCCACATTTTCTGCTCACCAAAAGGGCCATCCAGGAGGTTCCACCAGACCAGAGAGTCAGGAATCTCTTTCTTGTTCTTTTTTATTCCAAAGAAAGCTCAGGACCTCAGGCCCATGTTGGATCTCTGCCTACTAAATAAGTATGTCCAGAAGACCATATAGAAAATGGTCATGGTGCATTAGATTGCACCTTGTCTTGAGGTGAACAAATGGATATGCTTTCTGGATCTCAAAGATGCTTACCTTCACATCAAGATTGCAAAAGTGTCAATGAGATTACTACACTTCTGCATAGGGTAATGGTTATTATCATTTCAGAATCTTAGCATTTGCCCTTCCCACACCTTGCAGGGTGTTTGCCAAGTGTATTTTGTTGTAACAGTTCATCTACAGATTTTGGAATACAAGATTTTTCCTGTACAATAGACAGCTGCCCCCCCCCTTTAATGAAGTTTCCTTTGGAAGCCAGGGAGTACCTTCTCAAACTTTGCCAATCCCTGGAAATTTCAGTAAATCTACAGAAGTAAAATCATTATCCGTTTCAGAGAATCAGGTTTATAGGATGTCATCTGGGCAGTGTCCGTAGTCTTGTTACTACTGGACAGGATTCAGACCTTGAAGTTAGCAGTCCAGTCAGTGTTTCACAACCCCTCCCTTCTGTAGCTGTAGTTCTGAGAACTACAAATAAAACCCTTAGGATAACTTAAATGTAACATATTGAGTGCTTGTGTTCTTTATTGCTGTAAGAAAGTCATCAGAATGTTCTGAAAATATTAGACTTGATGACATCATCGATCCTAATGTGCACTTTGCATCTTTCCACATGAGGATTTTGCAATGTTTCCTTCAGGCTCAGTGATGACATCACACTCATCCTTTCTACATCATTACAATAGACTCTTTCAAAAAGTACCTGAGGTGGAGGTTACATTTTTCCAGTGGTACACTGTGGTAAAACCATTTCTTCTATTACCCCCAGTAGCAATAGTAACCAGGGACGCATCTTCCCTCAGGGGAAGGCATTATAATGGGGGAATGGTCCAATGTCTGTGGACAGAGGAGGAGGCCAATACTCTAATAAATATTTTGGAGATGAGGCAGTTTTCTTCATGTTGTAGAAATTTCAGGACTGCCTTCCCCAGGGCGTGATACCTCTTCAAGCAGAGAACATGATTGAAGTTGGGTGCATCAGCAAGGAAGGAGGAACCAGTTCTTATCCCTTGTGTTGAAAAGCAGTGAGGGTTTGGCAGTGGACCATGTCCTTGCACCATTTAGTTTTTGCAATACACATCCCAGGAATACTCTCCTGCCTTACAGATAAGCTCAGCAGATATCTTCTGTTGTCTCACAAATAGTCCCTCAATCCAGCAGTTGCTTGGCAAGTAATGATTCTGTGGGGCTGTACTTACTGTTATCTCTTTGCCTGCTCCTACAACACCAAATGCAGCAACTACTTTGCCATGATTTTACTTCTAGGGCAGTCATTAAGGTATGCTCTGTATCAGCAATGGTCTCCTTGGCTTCTCCTTACCCACTGCTACCCCCTAACACCAGGATTCTTACAGAAAGCAGTGAAGTGCCAAGCAACAGTCATCTTAATAGTCCACTTTTGGGCCTTAGAAATCTGACTTTCCCTTCTAAAGCCTCATCTCAAGAGGTAACCCTGACTCATTGATCTGGCCCAGGATCTGATCTCACTTCCCTTTGGAAAGCGTCAACTGGACCTGTGAAATTTGGAACCAACAGCTTGTTTCTCCATTTTCAATAATAGCCAGTGACAGTTTCCTTTCTGTGCAGAAGTAATCCATATTTTAACTATCTCAAAAAAACTTTACCTGTAGTATCTATTTTAGTATGTGGACGAGATGCCTACCCTCAAAACACTGACCCCTTCTCAACCACAGTTTCAGACCTTCTACATTTCCTAGCTTCTCACTTCAACTCTGGTTATAAGTTGTCCATGACTAAAGTCCAGTTGACTGCTGTTTCCAAATTCCATGTTGGGTTTCTGGGATGCTCACTAGCCTTACATAAACTCTGTAAAGCTTTCTCAGTGTAACCTGCTTACTTAGACCCCCTATAATAGATCTGGTTCCCCCTTGAGATCTGAACCTAGTTTTGGATGCACTCATTAGGACCCCATTTGAACCAGCTTCTGTTGAGCTAAATTTCTTTGTCATAGATGACCATTATTTTGGGAGTCATCGGTTAAGGCAGAAGGATTTTTGAAATGTCATGTACCATCTTCAGCTCTTCTTTATCTAGTATTTCACAAATACAGTGCATCTCTGAGACAAAATCCATCCTTTTTCCCCTAGAGTGACTTCTGAATCAAGCATTTCCCACCTTATTCATTTGTCAGTCTTCTTTCTAAATTATACAAACAAAGGAGATTACATATTTGCATACCTTTGATTTACATAGACATTTACACTTCTACCTTCACAGAACAAAACCCTTCTGGAAAGATGTGCATTTGTTTTTCATTTGCTGCAAACAAGCTGGGTAAGAAATTATTCTAAGGTTTCCCTTTCAGGGTAGCTATCAGACTGCATTTCCTTTATTTATGTAGCACACAAGAGGACTCTTCCACCAAGCCAAGGGCTCAGGCTCTGAGAGCTGTTGCAACTTTTACTGCTTTCTTTAGGACCTCTTTTGTGGACAAAATTTACAAGGCTGCAGAGTGTGGTCTTTCATTCTTCCCTTCATCAAACATTATAAGTTGGACTGCTGCTCCCTGGCTAGAGCATCATTCAGTACTTCTGTCCTGAAGGTTCTCTTGTCATGAGACCACCCAGGGTTCAGCATAGCTTGAGATTCTGACCTACATATCAGATCAGATGGGCTAACTAAATAGGGTACAAAAGTTATGTAGTTAACATAACAGTAGATAGTTTCATTCATGACTGTCTGATATGACAACCCTCCTTCCACCTCTTTTTATTTGTCAGACCTGAATTGCCTATTAGTCATAGATGGCCTTGGTTATCCATCAGGCAGGATAGCTCATATCTAGGTCCTGAGACATCAAATTAGATGTGAGGTTAATAGGGGAAGTGAAGCATTATGGGAGGAAAATTGTTAATGGGTCACGAAGCTAGATCATTAATGCTGCAGAGTTTTATCTGACTCTTGTCTTGAAGGCCCACATGCCCTGTCAGATGGACATGAATGAAAGTATCTTTCTTGGCAAGTACATAACTTTTGTTTTTACTAGAAAAAATGTGCAACAAAATCAGGGATGTTCTGCAAAATCAGAGACAGTTGGAGGGTATGAATATCTAAAAAGCTAAGAAAAAACTTCTGCACAACACTGCAAGAGGCGAACAGGGCAGACTCCAGTACAAAGAAATTCCAAAACCACGAAGTAAATCAAAGTAGAATCACAGTTTATTAATCCACAAACAATGGAAAGCCAGTAAGCGCTTTCGTCCTATCAAAGAACTTCCTCAGACAATCCAATTAAATAAACATCTACATTTTATATCCTGTCATGCACATAGTCATCAACATAAACCACACCCCCTTAAAGAAAAAAGGCAAATATATATATATAAAATATGACTAAATATATACATAAATACTAAAAAACACTATGTGTTTATAAATAACAAATATATGTAAAAAAACTTTTTTAAAAAATGTATATTAAAATATCTCATCTTTTAAGAGCTCTTAATTTTAGAAGAGAACTAATAGATAAATTATCATTCAGGCCTGGCCATTTAGTAGAATCTAATAATAACTGCCAGTAACGTTCCCTTCTTTCTAGTAGTATCGACCATGCACCACCTCTAATGTCAGAAACTATATGGTCTATAATGAAAAAACAAAAGGAATTTTCACTGTGTTATGAAATGTGCCTATATAATGCATTAGTATCCTTATGGGTTTTTATTTCATATAAATGCTCATATATACATTTTTTAAAATTTCTATCAGTTTTACCAATGTAGAAACATCTACATTGGTTACATTGAGCACAATATATAACTCTTTCAGAGTTACAGTTGTATTTACAATTAATATGTATATGTCTATTGTTAACAAATAATGTTTCACCTTCTTTTACATGTTTGCACTGTCTGCACATCCCACATTTCCTCATCTGTCCCTTCCTAACTGCATTATTAAATGAACTTCTCTTTTCAAATAAACATTTCAAATTCCTACCCTTCCTAAATATAGTAACAGGTCTCTCTTCAGCATGGGGTCTTATCTCTATCCTGTGTTAAAATACCCCAATTTTTATTAAGGATACCCTTAATATCCACACTATCTACTGTGAAGGTAGTAGTAAATTACACAGTATAATCATTATTTACTTTGTTAATATTAAAGGACATTTCATTCATCACTACTCCCTCAGTAATTGAACCTTCAGACAGGAGGGGAACATAGAATTTCCTTTCTCTTTTGTTTGCCACCTCCAGCAAAACCTCATTCACTAATCTAATGGGATAACCTCTCTTTAAAAACATATTCTTCAAATTGTCACATTCATTAAAAAATTCTTCTAAGTCTGATACCATCTGGGCAGCACGAACAAACTGCCCTTTTATTATTTCTCTTTTTGTTTGTATGGATGAATACTAGTAAAATGTACCAATGAGTTTGAATATGTTTCCTTTCTGTGTATTTTTGAGGTAAATCTCCTTTTATTATATTCCTTATTTAATAGAATGTCTAAAAATGCTATCTTATGCATGTTGAACTGGTGTGTAAACTTTAAAAATTGAGTCGTGGAATTAATGTATGCTATAAATTCATTAATTATAGCATAAGGACCGTCCCACAAAATAAAAATGTCATCCAAGAAATGCGTATAATATGCTATATAACCAAAAAAATCAGGAAAAAAACACATATTTCTTCTCCCATTGTAGCACTATTATATTTGCATATAGGCCCCCACAAGCTGACCCCATAGCGACTCCTCCCTGCTGTAGAAAAATATCATTACTAAATAAAACAAAATTGTTTTTTAAAATAATGTCCATTAATTGTGTATATAATACTACACCAAAATGCTCCACTTTTTTCTCATATTAGTACTCGTTAAACCATTCAAGG